>NC_056733.1:1204160415-1204197915 GCF_019279795.1 Protopterus annectens | reverse complement strand
AGTAAGTGAAGTTTTTAGGGCTTTTTTTAAACTGAACACCAGCTCATTAAACTTCTATTAGTTTTCTTAACATTAAGGGCAGATATACAAGCCAAACAGTTGTTTGTTAGTCAAAAAGGCACTTTTAACATCAAAGAATAGATAATTACTTTTCAAGACACTTTTTGACAGTTATTACTATCAGTTTTTATATATTATTATGTGTATTAAATACATCAGTTTAGATATTTCATGCAGCTTAGTGTAAATAATATAAAAAGGAATCATGCTCATTTAAACACACCACATTAATATGTCAGTGTAAATACATCATATTCTATACTAGCAGTAAAAGGCAGGTAATTTATAAATGAACTATCTAAACATCATTTAGAGTTAGAAAAATCATGACTGTAAGTATTTACACTGTAATAGAGAAAGATATGTTACCTTGCTTTCTTTAAGGTTGTTTTCTTTAGTTATAAAATGTCCTGCTTATTTTGTATTTGTATTTATATTGTTTCAAAGACTGACACATGTGTAAAGCATGAATGCTTTCAAATAACTTTTTTGCCTTACAGAGCAAATAGAAGACAATAATGTTTGTGTTTTTCATATGTCTTTTATCGTTTCTTCTTCTTCTTGTCAGCAGTGCTCCATTCATTGTTTTCTAAGTGACGCTTAACCCCAAATTGGGAGAAATCCATTTCTTCCACATTATCCAAGGTTTTATTAGCTGAAAGATAAGAAACTGTTGCTTGCAGAGTGTTAAAAGTTTTAGGACCTTCAGTAAAAAATATTTTTATTCTTGCAGGGAACAGCAAGTGGACTTTAAGTTGTCTTTTTTTCAATTCCTTTATCAGAAGGAGACATTCTTTCTTGCAGTTATAACTCCAGCAGAATAATCATTATCAAATCTGATTATGTTGTCTTTGTATTTAACTGGAGAAGTTGACCATGCTGTTTTTAAAATAAGTTCCTTGTCCTGTGATGAAAAAAAACTTTACTATTATTGATCTTGAGTGATTTTTTGATTTGATTGTTGATGAAGCAGCTCTTAAGGATCTGTGGGCTCTTTCAATTCCATAAGAAAGAGTTTCAGGCAATTTTAAAACTTTTGGTAACCAGGTAGTAAGGAAAGTCACCATGTTATCTCCCTCTGTTTTCTCTGGTAGCCCATAGATGCAAAGGTTATTTTGTCTGGACCTGTTCTCTAGATCCTCTATTTTATTTTGTAATGAAGCATTTTGTTGTGATAAAAAATGTAGCTGAAGATCTTGTTCTGAGAGTCTGTCCTCAGTATCATTTAAGGATCTCTCTATGTCAGCTATTTGAGACTTCTGTTGCGTCATTATTTCTTGTAGTTGCTGTATTTGTTTTGTAGATCTCTCCTCAAAAGTGTCCAGTTTGGTATTCATTTTGTCAAATTTCACTGACAAGTCTTGTATAGCATTTAATAAAGACTGTATCTCCTTTTTCATCATCTGGTCCTGTGTGGTATGCTTAGAAAAGCTCATTTTCAGTAGATTCAGATAACTTCCTTCTTGTTTTTGACAGGAAAAATAATGTTTAAAGCCAAATTTTTTGCACTGTAGACTTCTAGTGATATTAGTAGAAGTAATTCAACAAAATAGGTTTGTCTACAATATCTAGTTTTTAAAAATTCCTGTCAGAAATATCTTTTGAGTGCAGAGCTGAGAAAAGATGCTGCCAACCAGTCTACATCCTAGCCATGTTTTCTTGATGTTAAGTTGGATGTGAGTATTGAATTTTAAGAGTTCGTCAATGGTGACCCCCAGGTGTTTGGCAGGGGGAATGACTTTGATAATGGAATTGTTAAGGCTGGTAATTTGAAGTGAGTTTTTATCAATGGGAGTGGATTTTGAGGGAGTGAATAGAAGAATCTTAGTTTTGTTAGCGTTTAGTGAGAGGTGATTTTGGTGCATCCAGTTTTCAGTAGTTGAGAAGGCAGTTTGAGTTAGAGACTGAAGATCAGACAGGTTAGAGGCGCAGCAGATCAAAGTGGAATCGTCTGCGTATTGGACAATTTTGGTATTGGGTATGGCTTTGTAGAAATCATTAATAAAGATGTTAAATAGCAAAGGGCCTAGTATGGAACCTTGAGGTACTCCTGTAGGGGTGGGGAGGAAAATGGAGGAGGCCTGGCCCCATTTGACAGCTTGGGACCTGACAGAAAGATAGCTGGAGAACCAGGAAAGCATTTTTTGGGAGATGTAGAGATTTGATAGATGATTTAATAGATGGGTGTGGGAGATGGTATCGAAAGCTTTAGATAAGTCTAGTAGAACAGCTGAAACTATGTTACCAGAGTCTCGAGCTAGATTGATAGAATGTAAGAAGGATAGAAGGGCTGTGTTGGTACTGTGTCCAGGGCAGAAGCCGTGTTGGGTAGGAGAGAGTAGCTGGTGTTCAGTAAGGAATGGCATGAGCTGCAGGTGTATGCATTTTTCAAGAAGTGTAGAGATTGGTGAGAGGATGGCTATAGGGCAGAAATTGAAAACATTACAGTTTTTACCACCCTTGTGGAGTGGTAGAATAAATGCAGAATGCCATAGTATGGATACATAGGACTCAAGTAGTGATCTATTTATCAGGATGCTGATAGGGAGAGCAATATCATCTGAGGCAATTTTTAAGAGGGAGGAAGGAATGTTGTTGGGGGCACTGGTACAAGGCTTAAGTTTGGAGAGAAGCTTTTTTTATAAGGTAGGTGGATACAGGTTTAAGTTCAAAAGTAGGGGGTGTAGGAGAGGAGGAGGAGGAAGCTTGAGTAGAGGGGGTGGAGGGTTATTGTTGGGGAAGGTCTTGATTAGATCAGCAATAGAAGATGTGAAGAAGGTGTTGAATAGTTTGGGGATTTCTTGTTCAGATTTACTAGTATCAGGACATGGGTTGTTTTTTGTACCAGGTTTGAGGAGGGAATTAATTGAGCTCCAGAATTGTTTGGGGTTTTTTGCATGATTTATTTGGAGTTTGATGTAGTAGGATTTTTTATCTTTAATGACTTGTTTTTTAGTTTGGTTTCACAGCTGTTTGTATTTAAGTAACAATACAGGCTGTTTATGCTGGAGATATCTTTTCCAGGTTTTGTCTCTTTGTAGCATAATGTTTTTGGTTTCTTTGGTAAGCCATGGGGCAGTTTTAGCTTTAACTCTTCTTGTTCTTATAGGAGCTAGGGAGTTTAGGACAGTTAAGAATGTAGAGTTGAAATAGTCAACAGCATCGTCTGAAAGTAGGGTTTTTAGTGGGTTCCAGTTTGTGAACTTAAGGGAGTCAGAAAAGGTAGAAGGGTTAAAGTTAGCGAGGTTGAGAGTATGTAAGAGTTGGTGGGAATGTGAGAAAGAGGATGTAGCTCTATGGGTGAAGACAGGGAGGTGGCCTCCTAATGTATCAGGAGTGACACCAGATTTTGTTATTTTGTTCGGGTGAGATACCAGGATCTAGTCTAGGATGGAGACTGGGGGGTTGGTTTTGTTGGGCCTAGTAATGGAGTTAGTGAGTTGAGTGAAATTGAAGAGATTGACTGAAATGGTAGGATTAGGGTCGATGATTTTTTGCCAGTCAATATTTACATCACCCATAATATAGGTTTCAAGTTTAATATTAGAGGAGGTCCAGGAGAGGATGTCTTCCAGGGTATTGGTGTTGTTACCAGGAGGAATATAGAGGATATTCATAGATACTCTTCACATCAAAATCACATGAAGCTGAAACTCATATGCTGATGACACTGTTTAGGAATTGTGTAGACCATGCATGGAACCAAGTCCCCAAACTAATCAAGATTGCAGCTAACTGGAATAAACTACCTCTTGACATCTGATACATCAGATCCAAATCCCTAATTAGAAAGTCAATAAAAATTTCACTTTAAGGAAAATAAAGTATGTCTGTGCTATCTTCCTCCTAACTAAATTGTCTCATTAATTAAACTACTCTGTTATTCTTACATCTACATCTGTGAAACCATACCTTTCTCCTTATTTCTCTTTATGGCAACTATATTACTCTAGCCTTCTCTCCTCTCTGTTTCTGTTTCATTTCTGTAACTTATGCATTCTTTCATTCTTTTTCATTTATTGTACTTTTCTTAGCCAATTTTATTTCCACTGGTTTTTAGCTTTCCTAATACTTAAGGTCTATCTGTATTTTTACAATATTTATTCAAAGTACCAGTAATGATAAATACTATTTTTTATGTCTTTGTAATTTTTTGATTTACTTTATGTCTAGTTATTGAATGTTTATTGTGGAGCTTTTCTCCCCGGTCTCCACTGAAAAGGGCTTTCTCCCAGTTGGACTAACCCAGTTAAGAAATGTCAAATAAATAAACAAAAAATAAAAAAAAGAATTAAAAAAAATCCTGTGTAAGTAATATGTAAACCACGTAGATGGTAATGGCACTAACTTCAATCCAAACAAACAGCCAGCACTAAAGTATAGTAAGCACACATGTGGTTTAGGTATGCCGCGGTGGTACAGCGGTAGAGTTGTTACCTCACAGCAAGAGGTTCTCCCGTTTGATTCTCAGCTAGGCTTGGGAGTGCCTTCTGTGTGGAATCTGCATGTCCTCCACGTGGTTGTGTAGTGTTCGAAAGACATGCGTGCGTAAATAGGCGTGCCTTCGTTGAAGGTTGGGCATCAAGCTGGCACCTCGGTGTTTTGTAAAAATCTACTGCCAATCATTAGTGGATCAGAGTTCCGCTGTGGCGACCCCTTACTGGGAAAAGCCGAAAGACAAAAAACAACAACAACCATCATACCGGTTTCGGCATACTTACCTTCTTCAGTGATAGAATAACATGTCAGTAGATCCAACACATTGCTCTCTGTATGTGGCCTTTTTGAGTACTGATGTCTAAAGACATTTATATGCCTTGTGGTTTTTCTCTACCTGTTATTTTATTTGACACGATGAAGCCTAATTGATTACATGTTATCTTTGCATGTTTAATGGGTATCACCATGCTGTTTGCCTTGCAGTTTGTGAAACTTTTTGATAGTTTCCTACTTTATGCATGATGCAATCGAAATACATTTTCTCACTCTATATGTAATGCCATTTTCATTATGCATTTATTTTTGCATTGTTTTTTTTCTCACAACCATGCTATTTGTCAGGTATATTATAATTAGCTTACTCATATTTTAGTAATGTTTTTACAAATATGAGGAACTTCTGGAGAATTTCCTTCTGGACTTCTCATTTAGTCGTTCAGCATCTCAGTTATCAAAGCATGAATGAATGAAAGGATGCATTGAATGAATGAATGATACTCAACAGCCATGCATGGAATTGGGGACATATTGCAGCTTTATCATAAGTAACTAACATATGCTCTGAGTTAGTGCAAAATGACAAAAAATACACTGAACCCACAGACATTGCCAACATCCTGGCAGAAAGGTTCAGTGCAAACTTCTCCCCGCTTCCCCCCCAAAAGAGCAAATGTCTATCCCAACAGAATGTAGCCTTCCTGAGATCACAGATGCACAGGTGAGAGCTGCCCTCTCCAAAGCAAAAAACACAGCATCAATGAGACCAGACAGTGTCCCGGGCTGTGTCTTACATGAGCTACAAGAAGAACTAAACCCTCATATAATGTCACTGTTCAATCTCAGCCTTACTACAGGATATGTACCCAAGGAATGGTGTACAGCAACAGTGGTCCCACTCCACAAAGGTGGTGCCACAACAGACCCCGGAAACTATTGCTCTATAAGCCTGACTAGCCTGGTCTGCAAAGCTATGGAGCGTATCATCATGGAAATCATAAACAAAGACATTGGGAACCTCCAGACACTGGATCCTACCCAATTCAGCTTTGTTAAGGGCAGATCTTGCCTCTTGAACCTGGTCAACTTCTTTGAAACAGTTACCAAAGCCATAGATGAAGGGAAGGTAGTCCACACAGCCTACCTGGACCTCGCAAAAGCCTTTGACAAAATACCCCACTCAGGCATCATAAATAAGCTCACCAGCTTAAATATCAACCCCTATGTCACAAGATGAGTTGCAAACTGGCTCAGGGATAGAACCCACATAGTCAGAATAGTAGGTGCCATGTCAGACTCTGAACCAGTTACAAGTGGCATCCCACAAGGCTCAGTCCTGGGACCTCTCTTGTTCAGTATATATTTCTCAGAGGTACAGGCTAACACTTGTGGACTATGGCTGACCAAGTTCGCAAATGACTGCAAACTGGGCGCCCTAATTGACTCTCTGGCTGACACAAGCATCCTCCAAAAGGGTCTCACAGAGACGGATAACTGGTGCCAGAGCCATGGCCTCAAGCTAAATGCCAAAAAGTGCATAGTCATCCCCTTTGGGAAAAACAAAGTGCCCACAAATTACCACATAGGTGGTAATCCATTAAGTATGGAAGAAGTAATTAGGGACTTGGGGACTCAAGTAGATAGCAATCTCTCCTTTGACAATGACGTTGCCAAAGTGGATAGAAAGACCTTCTATATAGCCCACCTTATCATGAAAGGATTCACATCTAGATCAAGAGAAGTCATTGTACCCCTCTACTCATCACTTATCAGGCCCATAATTGAATACGATGCCCCATTTGGGATGTAACTTACCCGACACCTGCAGCAACTGGAAAGACCCCAAAAGTACTTCACCAAGAGGATCAAGGGGTTCAAACAGATGCCCTATGCAGTTCGGCTAAAGAAACTCCAGCTCTACTCAGTTGTGTACCGCCTACTCAGAGGCGATCTGTGTTTGACGTATAAAGCCAAGTCCAACTCAGAATTAATGGACATGCTTCACCTCAGGAAATCCAAATCCCTTAGAGCTACACGCTTCAGGGACTTGAACCTCAGCACAGAAAAAAATAGGACATGCTGGAGGGACAGATTCATATCCCAGAGGCTCCCCTCACTCTGGAACAAAATCCCAATCCATGTTAGGCAGAGCCCCTCACTGACCCTCTTCAAGAGATATCTTGATGAGTGGATGGGAGATCATAAGTTTACCCCTGGGATCTCTTGTGTGTCCCTGCTTGACAGAAGTACAGTAAACTAACCTTAAAAAGGGCTACCTTCTGTGACCTACTATACAGAGGCACAGTTAACTAATCTAAAAGGGTGGCGAAAGTCAAACACAGTCTGGCTAGGCTTATAAATGCCCTAGGGTAGATAGCCTAGTATCAACCTATGAACCTATGAACCTATTAAGCTGCGAAAAAACAAAACAAAAACAAAAACAAATAAAGGTCTTTTCAGATGTGACTGATTTTCATTTAGTAATCTAAAACATATGTCGCTAATCTCCTCTGAGTGGAGTGTTGTGGGTCACTAATGACAGACAGTTAGGTTTTACTGGACACTTTTTTGTCTATGTGATAGACAGAATAAATGGAAATGATCCCCTTTCTGGGTAGTGTTTATCACATCTGCCAGTCAGTACTCATTTCCAACTCTATGGTACGGTGATTAAATTTAAAAACTAGGAGCAATATACATCCAGCATAGGATATAATTCCCCATGCCTTATACATTACAGTGCCACTAATGGAAGTCATTTTACAAAAACTAATCCTCCCAACTCCCTGCTAATAATACACATATATGCTTATTTTCCAGAAAAAGTCACCTTATGTAAATATCTAAAGAAAGCAACAGAAAAGTAAAAAATGCAACACATGGTGATGTCTAGCATCTCCTGTAGTGATGTCTAGAAGGGAAGACATCGTTTCTTGGTGCTGCTTTAACAATAAGCAAGTAACACAGAATACAAGTATATTCATTTTATGGGCTTCTGAACATAGAACACACCAGCAGCTTATAAAATATTTAACAGCTTTCATATTGAATTATACTTTTAGAAGTTAGTGTATATGCAGATTAATACATTTTCTGTCACTTACACGTCAACATACCATATCCAGAATGAATAATATCTACAGAATCCCCAGATGAAGAGAGATAACATACAGCTTTACCTCACTGAAACATTTTGGGATGCAAGCAGAATCATTGACAGAAGGGTGGCAGGACAATGTTCATAACTGTTTGTAAACCAAAAGTGAAAAATGTCGATCAATGCTGTACAAAAAGAAGAAAAATACACCTTTAAGAATTGTGTGTTTCTTTATAAAATAACATAGGTATTTAAATTATATAACCATTAACCTTATTCCACAGTCAGATACTGTAGCATATATATTAAACAGCTAATGAGAGAATAATTTTTTGTTCCATACACAATGTTCTCTAAAAGTGAATGTTTACTAAATTAAGTACTTAATTTGTTAAATATATTCTTGTTTTTTTTTTATACTTTTTATGCAAGACAGATTGCAGCAATCATATTTCCTTACATTCTAAAAATTGCCTAATGCTCAATACACCTGCACTGCACAGTATCAGACATTGATTAATCCTTGACTTTGTCAGATACCATCATAGTAAATGACCCATAGTCTAACCATGATTAACAGACCTGACCAGCTGGCATATTTGTCCCCTGTGGTGTAGCAGAAATCTGCAGAGGTGCTAAGCTATTCATAGTAAAGAAATATAACACCACATCAGTGACCTGGAGCAGAAACTGTTTATTTTCTAAGAGTTGCTTCACCTTATAAAACCTCACGGGTATTAGAAGTCACGTGTGATGTGTCCAGGGTTGCCCAGCTTTGGTGACACTAAATTCTCTCATTTTCCTCATCCTTGTTGCTTGTTTTACATTAGAAAAGGTGAAGCACAGTTGCAACATAACTTGGTAGCCCTGCCACTTAAATTTCTGCCAGGTGAAGTGCAAACATTTGTCATGCATCTTACTTTATGGTTATTTAGGTATTAATTATTAATTAGTCAAAGAACAACAGAATAAGAGACAGATAACCCTGAGACAGCTTTGCATATTACGAGTATTCTAACACATTAGAAAGAACATGTTTCTGTAATATATAATTTGATATTTTATGAGACTAAGCTTGGATATGTGTTTTAACTTTTTTTTCAAAACATTGATTTAATCTTCACAACAATGTCAAGTCAGTTCCTGCTACTTTGGCTAGAGATCCTAAAGTTTTTGACAGTGGCTATCTGTGTTTTTACTTGTTGTAATGCATACATTAAAGGAATGGCATACAATAATGCTCAACAGGGTGTGTGTTATTATGTAAATAACACCTACCCAGAGGTGTTCTAAGGCCCAAAGCCACAGGTGAAAGGCCTCTATACCCCTGGAAGAGCATTATTTACTCAATAACACATACACCAGAGGGCATTGTTGTACTTATAGAATGGTCTAGCTGTGAAATTTGTTTTGTTTTGTTTGTTTTATAATTATTTTTTATATATTTTATATTTTTGATGTAAAATAGTTCCTCCATGTACTGCATCAAACTTGCTTTAGTATATGCTGACAAATAACTGCTGGGGTTAAAGTCACTGAATAATGAGTTACATTTGAGTTTCAGACTTTATCATAGCTTTCAACTAATCAGGGACAAATCTCAGCAGAGTCAGGGACAAATCCAGAATTAATCAGGACACAAAGTATTGATTCTGTTAACTTGAGAAATTGACAGAATACGAGAATGTGAATTAATATACATTTTCTGGAGAAGAAAAGTCTGTAACTCTCTTTATTGCTGTTGTTTATTACATGTAATTTACCACCTTTTTTCCAAAAGTCACCATTTTTAGTTAGGATTTAGGAAGGTGAGCTAAAATTTGAGTTAAAATCAGGGGTGTACTTGAGGTCGCAGGTCTAGACTTCATATCCCCTAGAAAATGTATGTTAACACAAAATCCTGCTATTATAGCAACTTTCTAATTTTATAAGAACAATATTTAAAATCTATCCCTATTTTGAGCCATTGTTCCCCCATTATTTTAAACTTTTTCTGGATTTCTTGAGCTAAGAGTTTGAGAGGTATGCATACCTCTTAAGTTAACATGAGCTGTATCCAGTGCTCAGTCAGTCTCTCTCTCACACACACACACACACACACACACACACACACACACACACACACACACACACACACACACACACACACACACACACACAAATGTAAACAGACTCATACATGCCCAAACACACACACACACACACACACACACACACACACACACACACACACACACACACACACACACACACACACACACACACACAAATGTAAACAGACTCATACATGCCCAAACACACACACACACACACACACACACACACACACACACACACACACACACACACACACACACACACACACACACACACACACACAAATGTAAACAGACTCATACATGCCCAAACACACACACACACACACACACACACACACACACACACACACACACACACACACACACACACACACACACACACACACACACACACACACACATGCACCCCTAGGTAAACAGACTCACACACACACACACACACACACACACACACACACACACACACACACACACACACACACACACACACACACACACACACACACACACACACACACATGCATTTCTATTTTTATCATCCATTTGTTTTAATTTTACACTTGCTAAACAGCAAAACCACTGCTTAGCAAGTGCAAAATAATGGCTCGATTGAGCTCACTTTCATGCACATACACTCACACACACAGACATAAATCTACACGCACTTTTCTTTCTTTCCTTTTTTATTTTTTGCTTGGTTTAATTTTATACTTGCGAAAGAGCAAGAGCACTGCTTAGGGAGTGTGAGATAATGGCGGTAGTTATATCCGTTACAGTCCGAGCTTCACTTCAGCTTAATGTACTGCTGTGAAGCAGCGGACTCATTTTTCAGCGGACAGTACCTGTACCTTAACACCTTGCTGGAGGACATTAATTCTCCATTGAGAGTGATGGTGTACAGGTCACCTATTCTCTAAACTAAGTTAATCCTTTGTGTACCATACTTCACACCTTAATTCCACTAACTCGACTTGTCATCTCTGCTTTACATTCTTCTTCAAGCTGTTCTTTTATGTTATATTGGATAATTATGCTTTAGATATTTGAGACTTGTTTGTTGTTATTTGAATTTTTGTGGTAGGCGTATAGTCTTACTGTTAGGTCACTTGTATTTACAGTCTTATATGAAATGAATTGACCATAAGTATGTTTCATGAATCTCGTTATGTATAATTTGTATACATTCTTAAGGGATCAGGTTATAGTAGAAAACATGTTTAGAGATGAATTTGTCAAGAATTAGACTGCACACATCCACAAAGAACAGACATCTAATTTTTAATTGTACTTTAAATATTTTACTTTTGTTTATTAACTGCAGTGGAACATTGATCAATAAAGACTATTCTCAGGCTCTGACAGGGAAAACAGCAATACAAAATAGAAGAGCAGAAAGGATAGAGAATGACATAGCAAAACTAACCAAACATTAATTGATTGGAAGTTACACACACTTAGAGTTGTATCACAGTGAAAATGCAAACATCCAAGCAGAACTGTGTAAAAACATGCATACCCAATAAGACATGTAATCTGGACAGATGGAGGAAGATGGACAGGTGGGCGAGGTTGTTAGGATAGAAGCAAAAATACAGAAGTAAGATATTCCTATGTGAACAAAAGTAAGTTGAGGTGGGTAGTGAAGTAACTAATGCCACTGATGGAGGAAAAAAGGGAGCTAGCATAGATCACATAAGAGGACTTGTTTGAAACCATTTGCACTTAGGTTCTTGGAATTTTTTTTTACTTGACTTCTGAATTCTTTGAAGGAGGGAGCAGGCTGCATTTTCAAAGGCAGATACTTTCAGGTGAGGGGTCAACATAATTTATTTATTTAACATTTGTTTACCGGGAAAGTCTGACTTGGAAAAAGTCAATTTTCAGCAGAGGCCTGGGGAGAAGCACTCCAGATGCATGTCTCTGTAACATGGGAGGAAACCAGAGCACCCACAGGAAACCCACATGAACACAAGAAGGACATGCAAACTCCACACAGAAGCTGAGAATCAATCTAGAGAACCTCTTGCTGCGAGGCAACAATGCGACCGCTGCACCACTAATGAATTGTGGTCTGCTCTGTGCAGTTTGTTTTTACACATGATAAGTGACAGTATGTCTTAGAAGACAGATCCATTGTATGAATGGATTTATTTTTTGTATGTCTACTGACACAATCATGGAACACGTAATTTCCTGTTTATGCACAGTTTAAACCTATAATGTATGTTAAGAATGTTTTACAGCAATGAAAGCATAAAATTAAATGGGATAGGTTTGAAAAAAGTCAGACTGTTCACAATACTAGACAGACAGGCAGACATATAAGAATGAATGCACAGTATCTTAGCTATAAAGTGGTGAACCTAGCTAAAAATTAGCAGCTATATATTACAAACATAAAGTATGGTACTACAAGAATCCATTCTCCAGCAAAGTTTACAATGCAGGCACTGTCCAAGATTCTATCAAGGACAAAATTTCCTTTGTGTAAATTGCTTATAATAAGCATTAGCGTTTAACTCATGTAGAAGAAGCTAGACATGCCAGATTAATTTAGAATGGGGAAACACTAATCATATACACTGTCAAAATTAAGTTTTACAGGCAGTATTTATGAAGCATTTATTTTCTTTACATTGTATTTATTGAGTTAGTTAATTACTTTTTGTTTAGTGAGAAAGTCTGACTTGTCAGGACCCATTATCTTTAGCGGAAGCTTGAGGAGAAAGGCTCTAATGTACAAGCAGACAGAGTCAGACTGACATTTGAAAGGCAAGAATATACAATAGTCTTTACAACATTTTTCAGAAGATGGAAAACCACATTTCATATTTAATAACATACAGGCAGCCTCATTATTGCTGTTTTCAACAGAGAGCACTATGTCTTATATGCAGTGTAGTGGTGAGGGAGCTAGAGCTGAGAAATAGAAGACAAGGGTACTTCAGGGTGAAGGTGTATGACAAATGGGGGAAAAGAGAGTGAGTTACACTGCAAGTAAGAGGAAGATATATGGAGGGACACAGAAGGATGAGGTTGAGGACAAGTGATGTGCTAATCTGGTGCAGCACATTTGCAAAGCCTGAATCTGAGTAAGTGAGACTTCAGTTTGAATGACTTTAATGAGTTGTCCTGTCTGTTAGGGCAATGGAGTTCCATGTTTTGAACACTTGATGACAATATAGGGAACAGCCTGAATAGTTATTAGGTTCTGATATATGTAGAAGGTCTTTGTCAGAAAACAGCAAGTTTCTGTGTGCGTTGTATGGTTGTACTATGTTGGCTAGAGATGGACAGTCATTCAGTTCATTTATTAATTTGTCAGTAATAGTGAGTTGGAAGTATGGGAGTTGATGAGGTAGTTCAAGCAACTGGAGGTCTATAAGGGCAAAACTGTGATGTGAGCTATGGGGCTAGTGATGGACAGTCATTTGAGTTGTGTATTAGATTGTAGATAATAGGGATGTGACAGTATTTGAGTTGGTGAGGTAGTTCAAATCACTGCATGTCTTGGGGGGGCCCGAAAGTGATATTTTCTATGGGAGAAGTTGGCTACAAATTTGGTAGCCCTCTTGTAGCATTGCTCACGTTTATTTAGTTGAATTAGTTGGATGCTGGTCAGCACTGGTGCTGAGGAGAGGATAATAAGTGGCAGGAGGGTAAGGTTGATATGACATCTTGCAGTGTTATAGATAGCAAGGGTTTTGTCCTGTAGAGAGTGCTTAGTTTTTGATGTGTGTTTTTTTCAATGTGAGTTGAATGTAGAAGTTAAGCCTTAAATCGTTGTCTATGTAAACTCATATTAGCCTGGTTTGTGTGAGAAGTTCTATTTTGGTTTTGTTGGAAGAGGTAATACTGAAGGATGCTTTCTTTATTGTGATATGTTTGGGAGTGAAGACAATTATTTTGTTAGGGTTTAGGAATAACTGGGAGGCAGTCAGCCAGTTTTCTGTATAAGTTAAGGATTTCTGGGTCATTTTTTGGAGGGAATAAATATTTGTTTGCTGAGCAGAAGATGATACTAAGGTATCCTTCTTACTGGCCAGATCAGGGTCATTAACAAAGACAGGCCACAATATGGATCCTTTTGGGACACCCAACTGCAACAGGGAGAACGGATGACATGTCAGTGAGTCTGTTAGAGATGCAACTGGAAAACCAGTATTGAGAAGAATTGTCAAGGTCTAGATTGGGTAATTTTAATAAGAGCATTGGGTGGGGGACAGAGAGTAAGACAGATACAAGTTTACCATTATAAGTCTTTGTGTTAATGATTAGTGAAGTTGAAAAAGGCTGTGGAAGTACTGTGGTGGGTTGAAAATTGTGTTGCGTTGGAGGGAGGAATGCATTTTGTGTGATATAGTATAGGACAGGTCTGAATGAGCTTCTCAAGTATTTTTGATGGGGGAGAGCATGGTGATGGGTCTGTAATTGTTAAGTTTTGTGGATGGAGGGATATTAACATTTTTCCATTGTAGAGGTGCATAAATTTAATTGGTCAAGCAGCTTATTAGAAATGAGACAGGGTAATTTATGGCCTCTGCTGATATTTTTAGATAGTTGCCAGGTAGATTATCCGGTGCTAGGGAGGTGAGTTTTTGTTTAAGTATTGGTTTTTTGATGATAGCAGTGATGACTGGCTGGACAGAGAGAGTATGGTAAGTTAATAGAGTTTTCAGTGTGTTCATGGCATTGTTTTTTATAGAGTTCTTTAGTAAGGAAGAGACTTATTTAATATAAGTAGAGTTAATTTTTTGTCAGCTGAGCTATTAGATTTGAGTGTCAATGAAGGCTGTGTTAAATGGTCGGGATTTAGAAGGTGATTTATGTAAAACCAGAATAATTTGGGATTTGATAATTTTTATTTGGAGGTTAGTGTAATAGATTTTTTTTTTGCTAATTATTATAGTATTTGGCTCTGTCTCTGTCCTCTTCAAATTTTTGATAGTGTAGTTAAGTTTTGTTTTTGGTCCGAGTTTTTCCAGGCAACATTTGTAACTTTCAAGAAATGTTTTGTACTTTTGAATAGCCAGGATTTAACTTAACTCCTTTCTAATTTCGACCAGTTCATTTAGGATTATTAGGAATATAATGTAAGGGTGCCACAATGACATAAATGCATGCTAAAACAATGATGTGAAACAAATTAACCAATGCCAATGCCATATTATTCTAGAAGTCTAACATTAGGTATCAGTATTGAGCTAGAGTTATAATCCTTCTGAAAAGTGATTCTTTAATACTGAAAATGTTATGTCAAGCTCATCCTGGAATGTTCCTAATTTACGTTGTAGGCAGTGCATATGCATGGTAGCCAGATATGAAGCAAGATTTAGAAAAAATGCAAAGATGTCTAATGAATATCAATCCCAAGTTCATTATTAGATCCTTTAGAATGACCTGAGAAGTCATGTATAGTCTACACTAGCATATGAAACAGTGACTGGCTGCTTAAAGATTCTTCCAAAAAGTAAAAATGTGGTTTAAAGACTATTTAGCTAACAGATCGTTTATTATTTCAAGCCTTAGCCACATATCCAGTACAAGGTGGCTTTCCAGTAGTGCTCCCGAAGGTTCTTTGCCAGACCCCCTTGTTTTGTCGGTCTATATTAATGGCATTCTATGGTTCATTTCCATCTGAACATAAGAACGTAGCTTCTGCTTTATACCATGATTTCTCCCATATCTGGAATTGTGATAAAAAAAAAACCTCACAAGTAAGACAAAAACTTGCAGTTATGATATATGTACTACCCAAATGACTTGTCACATTGCCTTTCCATTTATCAGAGTTCACCGTGGTACACCATTGTCATGTACTACGGACAAAAAGATCTTGGAATCCTTTTAGATAATGTCAGCTGCTTTCATTGTCACACTGATATAACCACAACCAAACTTAACAACTTAAATTACATACAACAGTTGTAATCCCCTTATAACTGAGGCTTGATTAGCACACAGTTGGGGGTTAGCCTGATGGTTAAAGCATTTGCCACACAGACACAAGGTATATGGTTTGATTCCACTTTAGAAAGGGAAATTAGCTAAGCTGAAACTGGTCCACTAGCCCAATACTCACCTATGAACCTCATCCCTAGACTTGAACACATATTATGCATCAGTGTTTCTCTGTCAGCTCACAATACTACATTGCTTTAAACCACATAAAACAAGATTTTCAGATTTTTTTTTCATTCAAACAATGTTAACATGCATTAATGCACTTTAGGCATGGGGCTAAATGACTTACGTGACTCTCCCAGTGCTATCTACTGAACACCCTTACCTTTATACTATTAAACAACAGGTACTGCCCTTCACTGGCTAGCAAGTTTACAGTACATGGACTCCAGTTCCTATGTGTAATAAAATGCCTTACTCAAAGTAGTCAGACCCCAGGTCTCTTTAGCCATATATAAAATACCCTTCTGTAAACTTGCCATGGACTCAGAACAAAATGCACAAAGAAAGAAATCTCCACTCTGGAGAGTCTCAACCTCTTCAAAAAAGAATGAAGGAACACCTGGTTAAGGAACACAAATTCACATTTATGAATGCATTTATTTATTTATTGCACTTTTCTTTACCAGGAAAGTCAAACTGGGCAGTGAAAAAAAATGCCCCTTTTCAATGGAGGCCTGGAAGAAAAGCTCCAAAGAACTATAAAAGCAAAACATTAAGTTGATTTTACACAGCTGAATAGAAGATTAGAAAAAAAATGCAATACCTACAAGCAGCAATTGAAATATAGTCCAGAAAAAATGGTTTACTGCAATATTTCCTAGCATTAGATGGCTAGGTAAGTAACAAACTGGAATTTGTCGAATTGTATTTCATTTTGTTAATTGTCAGAGTTAGAAAAGGAGGAAATGTCAGTCTGAAGTGTGGAAGGTGCACAGCTGAGTGTTAGAGAGGTGTAGATTCAGTAAAGTTTTGAAGTGTGTGATATCAGGTGGTTGTCAACCCATAATGGTTTTACCACAGCACAGCACCAGGCTTTAGAGACACAGGGTACGTATGGAGAAAGGCCTGCTGAATTATTTGGCTTGGATATTGATAGCAATAGATTATCAACTGAGTGAAGGAGTCTGCCTGGAGAGTAGGTCTGGATGATATTTTGAAAGCTGGGACATTTGTCAGGTTAGTATATCACTTTATGGGTGGTCACTATGTGTGTGTGGATTAATGAATGAATGTCTGAGTTCAAGCCATTTAAGTTGTTTGTGGGCTATGCAGTGGTGGGATCTGTACCTGTGGTTCGTGGTGAACTTGCTATGTTATTATATTAATGCTGCAGTGAGGAAGGAGTGGTAGAGTGGAGGTTGGTTAGGATTGGGCCGCATGGAGGAGAATAGGAAATAGTAAGGTTGTTGCTATAGTGCTTCTATCCTTATCTGTTAGGAATGGTTTAGCTCTATAAAGGGAGCTTAGTTTCACATGTGTTTTATTTCAATGGCCTGTTTTATGCAGATATCAAAGTTTAGTTTTCATCAGTTGTGACTCCCAAAAGTTTGGTGTGTGTAACACATTTCAGTATTGTTGGATGAATGCATAGTGGAAAGGTGTTTTTTATCCTTTAATAGTTTATGGGTGAAAATGATTAGCTTTGTTTTGTTTGGGTTGAGCAGGAGTTGGGATTCTGATAATAATGATTAAACCAAGAAAAAGGATTCCTGGATAAGTTGTTTGAGTTTATTTAGGCATTTGGTAGAACAGATGAGAGTTGAGTCATCTGCATATTGGATAATAGATGCATGTCTAGTTGCAGTATGCCGTTTATGGAAATGTCACACATTTGGGGACCAAGAACATATCTGTGGGGTCTCCAACAGTGACTTGAAGAAATTGGGAGTATTTGTTTTGACATTTAACTGCTTGGACCCTGTCTGCTAGATAGTTGCTGAGCCAGGAGGTTGCTGAAGATGCAAGGACAAGTGCAGTCAGTCTTTGTAGGAGGTTGGCTTGAGAGACTGTGTCAAAGGCTTGCAACATGTTTAGTGAGAGGGCAGATATTGAGTTTCCAGTTTCCAGCATTTCTGTTCTGATTAACTGTTGTGATGAAGTTAATAAGGACAGTTGAGGTGTTGTGGTTAAACCACTTTGTGTTTAGGATAGTAAGTTATTTTCATTAGTCTAAGAAAATTGTTTTTGTATGCATTTTTCTAGTACTTTTGAGAGGGGAGATAGGATTGGCATTGGTCAATAATTGGTAACATCAATGGTGCTTCCGTCTTTGTGAAGGGGTAGAATATAAGACGGCTTTCAGCAAGGGAATGGCTGATTAGTATGGAGTTGGGGATATGCTATAACATCAGATACTAGTTTGAGATATTCTGCTGCAATATTGTCAAGTGTGAGGGTGGTAGGTTTTAGTTTAAGGGGTGATTTTTTAATGATAGACATGGGTACAGTTTGGAAGAAGGTTTTCTGGTTTGTTAGTGTCTCAGGTGCTAGTGATGGACAGGGAGATGGTGTGGGGGCTGAGTTTCAGATAAGTGAGGTTATGGATTGACTAAAGCGGGCATTGAACTGAGTGGCAATGTTGTTATTTTGTTCTTTTAGGAAAGGTTTGGGTTGGGTAGGTCATTTTTGTGTTTTGATGGTTATTCTCTTGCATCTTGGAGTGGAACCTTTTTTTTTGTCATGTTGAATCTTATATTTCTAAACAACAAAAAGTAGCCAGCAACTGTATGCTGTGTAATTAATTATTTATTAATACATAAAACACAAGAGATAGCAGACCGGTTTCGGCTAATGGATTAACCTAGCCTTCATCAGTGTAACAATTACAGAGCATCTTGTGGTTATATCTATATCAATATCTATATATATATATATATATATATATATATATATATATATATATAATATCCTTAATTAATGCTGAAATGTTATTGGTGAGCTCATAAATATTCATTTAAACCTGGGATGAACAGCCTACCTAATTTAACAATCCACTTCTTTTCCATAGCATTCAATTCTGTGTGCCATCCAGTTTTGTGACTCCTGTCACCTATTATCCTGTCTATAATTGTGAAGTGAAAAGACGCTGTGGTGTGTTGTAGAGCATGCTTAGACAAAGCATTACTCATTCTTTTATGTCTGACATCACAAAGATGTTCAGAAATACATAACCTGAGGTGTCTGGATGTCTGTCCAATATAAAATACATGGCAAATTCAGGTAGCCAGGTATATAACCCAGTCTGTACTGCAATTTGCAAAGAATGTGATGTCAAATACCATGCTACAATTGTTGCTAGAAAAATTTTTAGTTTTCAAGACTCGGATACAATTACTGCAATGGCCACAAGGCATGCAGCCAATTAGCTTGTCCCCAAATATGGTAGTCTGAATGGTATCATGATAAGTAGATGGGTGTTGATGTTTAAAGTGGCTGAAATGAGACCCCAAGTTTTTCCCTTCCCTGAAAGAAAACTGACATGTTTCACCTAAATATTGTGACAAAAAAATTGTCTGCCAGTAATATATTCCAATGTCTTCTGATCACGTCTTTTAACTTGTTGGCATTCCTACCATATGTGGTGGTAAACCGTAACTTATTAGTTGTAGATCGTGGTTTCTGTTTGAATTTGAGAAGGTCCTTCCTATCAGTATTGGCAGCGTGGTTGCTTGCTGTATAGACATGCCCATGCTATATCCCCTTTCTTGAAATCTATGGACTAGATCACTAGATTAAGTGGGCTGTTCATCCCAGGTTTAAATGAATATTGATGGGCTCACCAATAACATTTTATATATATATATATATATATATATATATATATATATATATATATATATATATATATATATAAAACCACAAGATGCTCTGTAATTGTTACACTGATGAAGGCTAGGTTAATCCCTTAGCCGAAACTGGTCTGTTATCTCTTGTGTTTTATGTATTAATAAATAATTAATTACACAGCATACAGTTGCTGGCTACTTTTTGTTGTTCATTTACATATTTTTTAGCTGTGCAGTCACTTCTGTGCAGGGCATTTCTATTTTGAATCTTATATTTAGCCAGGTTTCTAAGGTATCTATACTGTTATTGGTTTACTGCGCTAGAGTTTAGTTTCAAGTTATTCCATGCTTTGATACAGTTTAACATTAACTATTTAGTTTTCTTAGTTAGCCAGGGAGCTGGATTGGTTTTGACTCTTTTTGTTCTACTAGGGGCATGAGTGTTTATAGTGTTTAGGAATACTGAGTTAAAATGTTGGATTGTATTGACAAGATTATATGTTTCTAGTGCTTTCCAGTTTATGGCCTTTTAGTTCGAGGTGAATGCATCCTGATTGAAGGATGAGCGATTACAGACAGTTTTGTATAAGTGACAGCTCTGTAGAGCAGTATATTTTCTTATTACAAAGGATGGGCGATGACCACTAAGAATGTCTGGTAGGCTTTTAGACATAGAAATATATTTGATAGTATTGGTTGTTATCCAGCCAAAGATGGTAATTTGTTGGTTGTTTTATTATGTCTACTTGTGGAAGTGATTATCTGGGAGATGTTATATAGCTTTATGATATTTATAAGGGGAGTCAGAAATAATCATGTTCCAGTCTGTGTTGACATCACCTAGGATAATAGCTTCCTGAGTAATGTGAGTGGAAGATCAGGCTTGGAGTTTTTCCATTGCATTTCTATTATTGCCAGGGGGGTACGTATCAAAAGATATATTGATCACAAAGTTTTGTGGGTATTTAGTTTTAGGGAGGATATTAAGATTTCTGCATTACTTATTTTAGGGGTAGTAATAGTAGAGATTGGAAGGTTAAGGAGGTTGCTGTACAGAATAGCTATAACAGCACCTTTTTTGTTAATTATGTCTTGGCAAAGGGTAATGTAGCCTGGTGGTAGGATTTCTTCATCTTTGATTTTAGTCTTGAGCCATGCTTTACTCATTACTAGGATGTCAGGGTAGGTTTGGCTTATCCAGACATGCAGCTCTACCAGCTTATTGCAAATACTTCTTAGACTGATTGCATATAGGATTAGGTTTTAGCAGTTGCTGGATGCCAGGAACTTGGTGGCTATTTTGGATGGCTTGAAGATAGATGTGAAATTTGTGGTCCTGGTTTGGGGTAGATGTCTCCACATAGCTGAATTTTATAGGATAAAGTATTTATGGGGCCATTTTTGTTTGGCTACAGTTCTTGTGTTAATTTTGGTGGGGGTAGACATAGGTTTTTGTATTTATTTTTGTAAAGTAAATTGGTTGAGATGTTTATAAGACTTGTACTTATAGTAAACTGGGCAGGACTGGGTTTATAGGTTTGATCGTCTACATGATGGATGTTTTACTGCATGTAGAGATAAATGTTCATAGTAAGCCAGTGGCAGAATAAGCACATTGAAATTTTAGGTTGTTACTGTTAGGAATTTGGTTTATGTGGAGGGGAGGGGGTATGGGAGAAAAAGGTAACTACAGAAACAAGTCGGCTTGAAATTGGGTGGTTAATTGTTAGAAATTTGGTGCTACGGGGAAGGGAGTGATATAGGAAGAAAGGAGACAGAAAAAAATGGTTTAAAGTTTTACCTTCCTTGGTAGAGGATGGGTAGTTATTATTAGATATTTAGAATCTGAGAAGTGGAGAGGCATTGGAAAATAAAAGTGAAAATGAAGAGGAGTTAGAGGGTTTATTGGCTGGAAACTTTAAATGTAGGTAGTGGGTATTTCCTTTAAAGGGAGAATTTTACTATTTGAAGTTGTAATAATTTGGAAGTAATGTGATAGGCTGCAGTAGAATAATGGGAGGAGCCAATTTTGTTTAAGGTTAGGTGTAGTAGGAATGGGTGGGAACTTGGGGTTGCTGGGGGGGGGTGGGGCAGAGTTAACCCAGAGTAACAGTCTGTGCTGTGAGGAGAGTCAAGCATTTCCCTAAAGAAAACTGTCTATAAAGATGTGGCCAGCACTGGTTAAGTAAGACCCTTATTCTTAAAAAAGTTGTTATGAAAAAATCCTACAGTCTAGTTAGCCAAGGAAATCAACAAATAAGACAACATACCCAAATGGGATATTTTGCTGTGACCTGGGTCAAATAAGTCTAGCACCTTAATAGTAGCAGGGGAAATATTGCAAGCAGAACCACGAAGGAAAAATAGTAGGCCTGGCTAGTTTTGCTAGGAAACTGTCTTTGGAGTATTTTCCATCTTGAGAAACTTAGCAACTGCTTTACCATTCAATATAAGCTGAGTGTATGAGTTCACTAACGTGCCTAAGCTGTTCTATATGCCTGTATTCTTGCAGCTAAAGATGTTTTTTGCTTTCTGTTTTTTTTTGTTTTTGTGTGTGTGTGTGTGTGGGGGGGGGGGGGGGGAGTGACCTGCTTTCTTTAGTAATTAGCACATTGGACCAAGTGGATGGGTTTAGCAACATGTTGATTTCTGTAATATCCACCAGCTGTATGGCATCAGTATGTTCTTTAATGTCCTTAAGAGGAGGCCTTTTTCAAATGATCTTCTCAAAGATGCACCCAGTACAGATGTAGCAAAATGCATATATTATCCCTAACACATTCTTCCACAGGGCCTTAACTCATAATTCCTCATTTTACAAAAAACACCCGGCCATTAATCTTCAGCAGCTATCTGCTGCATTTATATTACACCATGCCATTGCAGCAGTCTTCTACTGAGATGTTGTCTTTTGCTAAATGACCCCCTCAAAGACCTACCCAATACCCATGCAACAGCACAGGGTAATTATTCCTAATACATTGCTCTCAGAGATGCTGATGAACTCAGAACCATTTTATTCGATGCAATAAAATATCAGCATACTTCATCATCATCATCATTACCTTTCAGAAGTGTAATCTATAAAATTTCTGGTTATTTATCAAAGATGCACCACCCTGGATGTGCAGTAGCAACCCTTCCTTTAAACCTCGCACCTCATGAATTAGCTGCTGTACTGACAGACACATGCATTTCCCAATGCCAGTGAGGATTCTGCATACCAAAAACAATGTAAATAAATATCACGTAAAGGTGCACTATAGAAATAAGCTGCAGTAATCACATATAATTACAACTGTAACATCTTGTTAGACTCTGACATTACTGCAGTAAGTGTGTATATATCTGAACAGAGTGAATAGAATGACAGACGCCAGGCCATGGATCTAAATTAATTAAATAAACAAGTAATTAAATAAAAAGAGCATAAAAATGCATTCAATAAATAACCTGCAGTAAGTTATTAACATGGACAGTGCACTTGTTCAGCCAAACGCATGTTCTCAACCAGCTTGCCAAAAATAATAAAACACACATACCAAATCACAGATTTTAAAGTAAAAAAAAGCAGTAAAATATAAAAAAAAAGTACATAAAAATAATCAATAGAATCACAGCTTTAACACTGTGGATTATGTACAGTACAGATCCATAAATGTATATGCATAGACTCTTACTTTCTGCATTAATTTAATAACGTTTGTAGTAAGTATGCACATGTAAAGTCTAGATCCAAACAGAACAGGTGACAGGTTGCAGATTTATATTTTACTTCAATCCTTTTTAGAAAAGTTAACAGAGCAGACAGATGTATAAAAAAATGTAAAACTAATCACATATTGAACATCTCACCCATGATCTTTACTTTAAACTTAAACTGTGTTTACGATTTTGCAGCAATACATTCATGTTTTATAAGAAAAAAAGAATGTTTTCTGCTTCATTTTATCTTTGCTGATTAGTAACTGCATAACAGAATGGGCATCAAACTTGCTGAATAGTGCATGGTGTTTTAGAAGAAAAAAGTGTCTACTGTTTTATTTTTTTTTTCTTTACCGATTAGTTACTGTGTAATATGACTGGTATCAAGGTTGTTGAATAGCGTATAGTTAATGTAGTCAAACAGCAACATTGTGCATTCAAATAACATTTTTTTTATTAAATAGCTGTTTGACCGGCTTGACAATTCATGAGCATGTGGCTATTTCCTTTCTTTGACAGTGGACACTGTCAGTCATCGAAGCCATGCCTAAACCATGCCCAAACCTGTGTAAAAAGGCCGGGATGGTGCATTTTTAACAAATAACTGAATTTATTTTTTAAATAAGTATTATTCATTCTAAGTTTAGTATTCACTTACAAAATTATTTGCACATCTATGTTTGTTCCCTTTGCAGACAATTATTGCATGTTATACATACTTTGTCTAATTTGTCCTGGATCGGTTTGTGTCTTTGCACTGTCATTTAGTCTGGGTAGTGGCTGAAATGGGTCTTATGACAGACCACCAATTAGGTTATCAGACAATAAATAAATTAAATAAATGTGTATTATACTTGTCCACTCCTTGGAAAAAAAATGTTCCTGATTCTGAAGGCTGCTTAGTGAACAAGGATGGATACGTAAATTATTAATTCTGCTATGCCCCATGCAAATGCTTAAAAATGAGACATAGGTTTAGTTTATTTGATATTCCAGCAAACGTGCTGCCTGATAAGGGAATGTGCTTCACTAGTGTGGAATATGCAAGCCTTTTGAAAAGAGATTGAATATGGCATGCAAGCACTCTACCTTTTTGTACATGAGCTAATGCTTGGCAAAGAAACTGCACAGGAATTGAAGGAGGGGAAGAAGAAAAAATGAGACATGAAACTGTGCAAACAAGACTGTCAAGGTTTTTATTTAGGTTGAGAATTACCTGTCAGATGTGTAGAGATTTCTCGTCTGCAGAAGTACTTATACCAAGAAGGGTAAAATCCACACTGGACTTGCTTTTGCTGGATTTATAAGTAAAAGCTGAAAGAAAGCAGTGATCCACCAGGCAGGACAATTCTTACCAATCTATGCTCTTGAAGACCAAAACAAACAAAAAAAGTTTCATAAATCTGGCACTCCTTTTGAATGGAGCAGGCCAGATAGGTGACTTTTCCCAATCTATACTCCTTGAGGAGCAACACAAAAAAGGTGCTGCTAAGGTAAGGAGCAAGTGAGGTCCATTCTCTCAAATCTACACTTATCAACAGAAGAAGGGTAGTGTAAAGGGGGCATCCGCCTTGTGGACAAAGTGTTAGAGGGTGAGATCAGGTCTTTGGTTTACCAGAATTCAGGAAAGAATGCTGGTGTTACATTTGTGTTCTGAGCTGAAGCTATATTTGTAGCAAGCAGCTGCCACAGTTTATGCCACACATGGGATGCTAAAGTGCTTCAGTTCAGACCACAAATGTGATACAGGTAATGACTCGATCAATACCATTCACACTTTGTGTCAGGGGTAACTGCCCCCTTTGCCCCACTACACTTATGAGATTATGACATAACAAGGGTAAGCTGTATTGCATTCATTGTTTCATGCAGAAATTTTGATCAGTACAGTCCATCTACATCCTTTAAAATTAATTACCACCAGCTGCACAATACAGTAGTATAGAAATGCATAACAAACTATACTCTGCAGGTATGTCATGCTAAAACAACTCATGGTAATGCAGTTGTTAGATTTTTTCATACAATTTAACTGTATTAACTATAAGTACAACACTGAAGGCCTACCAAAGACTTGTTTAAAAAAGTGTCATATACTGACAGCAGAATATAGTAAAACCGTGATATGCTCTTACCCTGCAGTTATGTTTTCACTAGGATTAGTGGTACGATAAGGTACAGGACTAACACCATTCATTGTATCTCTTAATACATAATTTCACAGCCTATAATGGTAGACCTGGAAGGTACAATAAACTCTCAGTTAACCGGAACTCAAGCAACTGGCACTCACAAGTAACCGGCAAAACAAATTGAAGAAATACAGTACAATTTTCATGTGTTGCACTTTCTGTTTCCCCCGCAGAAACCTACCTTACATTTTTAGAGTTTTAGAGTTTTAAAAAGGAAGACAGGAATAAATTCCCTGTTTCCTCAACTTCAGAACAAGTCAAATCAAACAAATAGTATAGGGTATAGTAGTACTCAGGCCTGTTTTTAATAGTAACTCTCAAGCAACGAGAAACTACAGTTATTCAGCATCTACCAATCCCCATTAAAGTTTACGGTATTAATGGTTATAAGAGCAGGAACAAGTCTGTTGATGAAGAAACTAGCATCATAATGAAGGCTGGGAGGAAATGTAGTCTGCATATGTTCGAGTGGTTGGGTAGAGGAATAGAGGTGCACAAGAGGCATTGCCTATGGGCAGAGTGATTGCTGATATCAATGCATTTGTTGACTACTTACTGACTCTTCATGGTTTTTATTGGCAATTCATGGACATGTGGCTATTACAGGAAGAGATACAGGCTGTAGTCTCTATGATGACATTGCTATTGGACCTAGTCAAGCCTCACCCCTCACATCAAATGATGATTTTCTGTCTTCACATTGAGTGCAGTCCTACACACACACATACACACACACACACACACACACACACCCACACACACGCACACACACACACACACACACACACATACACACACTTGTGAACACACAAACACACTCACTCAGACACACACACACACACGCACACATGCACACATGCACAAACACACACACACACACACACACACACACACACACACACACACACACACACACACATATATATATATATATATATATATATATATATATATATATATATATATGTGTGTGTGTATGGTTTATGTGGAAAATCAAAACAATTTTCCACCTTTTAATCAAACCAGTTTGCCAAAATTGGTAATAGCGAATTACCAACATTTCGAAAATGTTAAGACAGACCCCGGGATTCATGAGGCTTGCGCCAGGAGCAGGCATAGCGTCGGAAATCTAACACCAAATATGGCCGCTGAGCGATTCAGATATGAGCTGTTTCCATGTGCACTACCTGTGTATGCCATGGCTGCACAGCTCCCGGCGCATGTATGCTAATTACCCCATGTGCAGCAGCGTAGCATGCAAATGAAGGTATATATTGATTCAGGAATTGGTGCAGGTGTAGTGTAAGCATGAAGAAATGTAAACCGAAAAACTGGTTTACATTTTTTCAAACATAAAATTGGAGCCATGACAGCAGACCAAACTCATGTATTATACTGTTAATATATGCCAATGGCTAAATATATAGCCATTGGCATAAAAAAAACATGCACAACACATAAAAAAGAACTTTTAATGTCATGGCCACACTAACGTGATGTAAAATCGCAGTGCATCGGTGCGCAAATGAGATCACAATGAAAATATATTTATATGTAATAAAACTGCAATGTAACACATTTCATGAATTCCCCATAATAGTCAATGGCATGCATGCTACACCACACCATGGCGCAAGGGTTGCTAAGGGGCTGTGACAGTGTTCTGCACAGTAACTAGGAATTAGTAGTCAATGCCATGCAAATGAGACAAGTAACACTGAATCACAAAATCCGCACAGGCATAAGGATGTTCCTTACAGCGTAGTGGTACAACACCGAGGTGTGGCCTGGAGATAAAGATGACATCAAGAGAGGGATGCGCCACCTTAGCTGTAAGCACATTGGAGCATTACTAATCTTGCTTGCTTGTTGCTAAGCAAAGCCACAGGATAGGGGTGTGTTAAAGTAGCCATAGCTTTGCTTAGCTGAGAGCACACAAGGTAACTGAATGTGCATGTGAACGTGGATGAAAATGCGTTCGAAACCTGGTAAACGGCTGTGTGCAGCGTGCACCAGAGCTGAAACAGGAAGAATACGGGAAGAAAATAAGGAAATGCTGCAGCATGGTAATTGGAGTACAAATGAGTAATTAACACCTAGGAACCCACAGTGGGCCATTGACAACAGCTAACAAGGCTGCTAGCAGCTACCTGCAGAACAGGAAAGGGAAGGTGCCATACTGCAAAGAAAAGAGAACTGTCACAGCAGAACAAAGCAAACTTGCAGTAGATCAGCTAGATAACACATTTTGCTACACAATCCTGGGTTAGAAAAGTACAAAACAAGAAAGCCGGCAGCTGGATGCATGCCTGACAATGGGAGGGGAATCGGGTTGAAAAGTGAAGTAAAGGGCAATAGATGAATCATGGCAGCCAAGTGTAATTCAACACCAAAGGCCCCACAATAACAGTACCTGCTGTAAAACCCATAATTAAGATACCCTGCAGCTGGAATTGCACATACACACCCAATTACACCAGCAGCATCCATAGCACAATAGTACAAAGTGTGAAAGCACCTCACACACACTTGTGTATTCCCAGACACTCTGCACCATTGGTGTATACAGACAGGGAACTTTTAATACGTACATGTTAGGGGCTGCCATAGCTTTGACTCACCAGCATGTGTTGGAGACTGAAGGTGGTGTGGAGGATGATGCTGACAACTATCTCAGGCACCAGAGGAGGAGAAGAGTGTTTAGACTCAGGGTAACCTGCCAGGGGCTACATGATTTGGAGATAGTAGAGCATTATAGAGTGGACAGGGACACCATACAGCAACTTGTTGAGCTGTGCCGGCCACACCTCAGAGCCAGAAATAACAGAGGGGAACCCATCCCAGTGGACATGAAGGTATGTGTAAGCTTGGAATACTAGCCACAGGTACCTTTCAATGGCCAACTGGGGATATCATGGGGATCTCACAGGCATCAGCATCCAGGGTACATATGCCATGCTACACAATATGATCTTGCGGAAACAGCTGCAGCAGGGACAGAATGGTGAAGGCTCTCACAGCCCACCACCATTGGCAAGGGCCCCAAAGGCACAGAGGGACTCAGACCATGAACACCCTGTGCCAGCCCCAGTAGGCAGATGGAGGCATGCCCAGTATGCCCATGCCTTGTCAAAGAGGGAACGTATAGCACACACACTGACAGTGTAAGCACCTAGTGACTGACACCCTTCTCCACCTGCACACACAGTAAACATGGATGGCACACACACACACAACCACCTGTAAATTGTCATGTATAGGTGGTCTACCGTGTGCATCCTACATAGGCAGCCCTCAACTATTGTACACACAACTGCCATTGGCACAAGGTAAGTCAATACCTGAACAGTACATTAAGCTATCAGCATGTGTCAATACTGT
This sequence comes from Protopterus annectens, assembly GCF_019279795.1. NCBI lineage: Eukaryota > Metazoa > Chordata > Ceratodontiformes > Protopteridae > Protopterus > Protopterus annectens. The sequence goes on along the minus strand of NC_056733.1, from coordinate 1,204,168,913 downwards.
ATGTATAGGTTCATAGGTACATAGGTAGGTACTTGCCTAACTGCCCAAGGCCATTCATAAGCCTAGCCAAAATGTGTCTGCTGTCACCACCCCATTGATTAACTAACTGTCCCTCTGTGGAGCAGAGCCAATTGCAGGATCCCTGGGGTGTATCCACTGTTTCCCACCCACTCTGCAAGGATTCCCTGGAGTGTTAGTGAGGGGCTTTGTATAATGTAATCAGGGATGTAGTTCCAAAGCATGGGGAGTTCCCATGACAGGAATCTGTAACTCCAGCATCTTCCAGTTATGGTTGTGGCAAGTTGTAGCTCATTACAGTGTGTGGTTCACTGTGACATGGATTCCCATAGGTGGAGCATATCCATTAAGCCTGACTTGGACATGGCTTTGTTGGCCAGCAAATATCATCTCTGAGTAAATGAGATGCCACTAACTAATGCAAGAGTTTATGCAGTTTGGAAGCATAGGACACATGTCTGAGGGCATTATTCCTCTTGGCGAGGTACGCTCATGGCCCTTCCAGCTGTTGGATGTGTCTTCTGAGGTACATCCAAAATGGGTTATCATACTCGATGATGGGATTGATGAGTGATGAGTAAAGGGGCACAAAAACCTCAGTCTGTTTAGATGCGAACCCTTAAGTAATCAGATGGCCTACATAGACGGATGTCCTAACTACTTCGCAGATATGATTGTCAAAGGAGAGATCGCTATCTAATGTATCCCCACATACCCATTACATCGTCTGAATTATAGTGTCTGCCACTCATGTGTTAATATGTGTGTGTAGTTTCCCAAAATGGAATGACCATACAGTATGTGGCCTTTAGCTGGAGGCCATGACTCTGACAGCCTGTGTTCATCTATGTGAGGCCCCTTGAAGTACGTCTGTGTCAGCAGTACTGCCAGTTATGGCTCCCAGTTTGCAGTAATCACCAAACACAGTCTGCTGTAGTCCACCTGTGTTAGCCCATACCTCTGAGAAGTATATGACAAACAGTAGGGGTCCCAGGATTGAGTCCTGTGGGACACCAGTTGTGACTGGTCAAGAGTTGGACCTGGGGGCTGCTAGGCTTACCATGTGGGTTCTGTGTTTAAGCCTCTTGGCAAACCAACCTGTGATATATGGGTGTATGTACTGGCTGGTGAGTGTAGAAATAATACCTGAGTAGGAAATGGTGTCAAAACCCTTGGCGGGGTCCAGGTAGTATGTGTGAACTACCACACCCCACATCTAAAGTCTAGGTGACTGCAAGATGTCAAACAGGTTCAGTAGGCATCAAGCTGACCTGGGTTGGGTCAAGTGTCTGGAGGTTACCATTGTCTATGTTAATGAGTGCCATGAGGATGCGCTCCATAGCTGTGCAGATCAGGCTACTCAAGCTTATGAGGTGGTAGTTACCATAGTCAGTTATGTCACCACCTTGGTAGAGTGGAATAGCTGTTGCCATGCGTCACTGAATGGCCATGTAGCTTGTGTAGAGGCTGATGTTGAATTGCTATATTAGGTGGGGGTCACTTTGTCTTGTAGTGTCTGCAGGATGCAGTCTGGGACACCATCTACCTCCACTGACACTCTGTCATGCCATTTGAAAGGGCCATTACCACATGTATGTCTCAGATGTCTGGGATACTGTATGTTTTGGGTATTGTTGTGGGCCCTGTAGGGGGTGAAGCTTGCTCCGAATGCATCATCATGTGTGTTGGTGATATCAGTAGGGTCAGTATATTCAGTGCAATATAGCACCAGCACAGTGCAAATCTGTGTGTTACTTATAGGTTCATAGGTTAGTACTAGGCTAACTGCCCTTGTGAGCAATTGTAAGCCTAGCCATTTATCCCTTGTGAGACTCAAACCCTGCACCTTGTGTTTGTAAGGCAAACACCTTAACCATTAGGCTACCTTCCCACATTTTTTTTTTATGATCCTTGACATAGCCAAAGAAGCCTTTGTGGTCATCTTCCAAACCCATTCCTATTTACCTGTGGATGTCAGCCTTGGATGATTACATGAGTAACATAAGTATCTTGGTAATACTGGTCACGGATGTCTGCATGTCTTGGAATTTGCTGTTGTTCTAGACTACTGTCCTACTTCTATTGTATAACCTGTATATTGCAGGGGTTCAGCAGACTGGTGACCTTATGTAGGAGTAGTGAGTCCTGGTTTCCCATTGATGGCATGACCCATACATCTTTGTAGGTGCTTATAGAGTGCATTTGTAATTCTGTATGTATCTTGAGCAGTGTCATCCCTGAGTGTTAGTACTGTGAATTTAGCTGTAGGAAAGGTATTCACTGTGTGTTCCTTGGGTGGGGGAGATGGTTGGGAGTGGAAATCATCAATAAATAGTTCATGGTCAGATCTAAACAGTGACTGGTTTACCTCTGCTGTAGTGCGCCTGTTGCACATGTCAGTGATTACCACTTCTAGTATGTTTTCACCTCTCGTTAGTCCATCTACCAACTGATGCAGGCCATATGAGGTGATAAATCCCAGGAAGTGCTGGGCCTGGAAGTGAATACTCAAGTAGGTTATCCAGTTAAGTGTGGGGTAGCCGACATTGACGAATAACAGGGTGTCTTGTAAGACTCTCATGTTTACCACTGTCTCCAGATAGTTGTAGTGGTGCTCCTGGGTCATGGAGGGTTATCTGTAGCAGCTCACAGTTTGCATTGCAGTCATGGCTGATGTTAGCTGCACATAGATGATCACAGAGGTATCATGCTGCCCCACTAACTTGGAGGTGTAGGTATCCCCGATGAATATAGATACACCCCCTACATGTCTGTGCCAGTCCATGTTCAGTGGCTGAAATTTGTGTTATTGGTTGTAGTCTGGTGGTGCCGGTGTGCTCACAGGAGCCTTATACAGGTCCCGTCATAGAACATATGTAGATGTTGTCCATGCTGAGAGGTGCTGTGAGTGCGTGCATGTTGTGAGTGCTACCCCTGGTGTTGAGTAGCCTAACCTTCATTGATTCCGCTATTGTGCAGTTCATGGAGGTGAGATTCACCTCTGAGACCTGCCTAAAAATGGCACCATAGGGGTGTCAATAGCCTTGCCCAGCATTCCAAACCCTTAGGCTGACACATGCAAGTTGGTATGACATTGTTGCAGGCATGTTTCCTATCTGTGCTTGTATCCCATCTTTCCTGTAGGTAACCTACTGGTAAGCAATACAAAGCCTGAAACCTATACAAGTCCACTATCTTCCAAGATAAACTTTTGGAGTGATTATGTATCAGTAGTCTGTATGCTCTTGCTGTACTTAACTGTTGTCTGACTACATGGTGATTTTACACTGTATATTGGGATCAGAAAACTCTGTATAATCACATATGATGTTGGAGATGGCCTGCACTGTAAAGGTTCACAGATAGGTAGTAGGCTATCTGCCCAAGGGCATTTAGAAGCATAGCTACAGTGTGGTGGCTTTATCTGCACCATTGATGAAGTAACTAAGCCTCTGTCAAGCATAGCCAATGAAGTGATTCCAGGCAGAGTTGCTGGAAGCTGCTGAAGACTGAGGTGCTGTAGGGTAACAGGGGCACATAGTGATCTCAAAAGGGCATGTTAACATGACAACCCAACAGCATTCAATTTCCCCAACAGGTCTTGCAGCTATAAAACTGGAGTGGCTCCCCCACACCCTGGCTGTATGTTTCTGGGACACATGACCCCAGGGGTGTATATACTCTTGCCTAGTCACACATCAAGGTTTCCCCTGAAGTGTGTCAGTGAGGGGCTATGCCAAATGTAGTTAGGATGTTAATGTATAGTCTCTCAATTCATGTGTTATGTCGGTATTTCGAGAAGCTCACTGGGTGTGGGTGGCTCTGCCTGTTGTGTAGCCAAGCTTACACATAGGATTCATGGACATAGGAAATAGGCAGAAGGAGCGTTAATGTCAATAGTGTAATGGATACAGCATTTGCATAGTATCTGTGCAGTCGTGGTTCAAATCCCAATAAGGTCAGAGTTGTTTTACATGTTACATAGTATACCTTAACCACAGCTTGCATATATAGGTAGTATTCCACAGAATAATAAACATTTGGAACACACATGAACCCATGTGTGCTGGAGAGTACAGTTAACAGACAATGTAATGTTATGTAAGCACATAGTGAGATGTTATGTCACTGAAATGTATATATCCTGACTAGTTAGCAGAAGTGGCCATATTTGCATGCACAGGTTGTAGGATGTAAAGTTTCTTTAACTTTGTACAATGGCTGGTATAATGTAGCACAAACACCTTTAAACCTGCTTACAACTGCTTAAATAAGCCTTATTCTGTAGTAAAACATGTCTAATACATCACAGGTGTTGAACCCTGGACCATGCACACCATAGTCATGGGACCTACAACTAAGCCATCTAATCTGTATACATGGTAAGTGGTGTTAGACAACACCTTATACTACAGGCATTTCACAGTACAGACCACAAATGGGACAGTCATTTTGTGTACATATGTACAGTACATTGTAATGTACTATAATGTGTGAATCAACATATACAAGTCTACATATGTATAAGTGTTGCAAATTAATACTAAAGATATATATATATATATATATATATATATATATATATATATATATATACATATGTCACTGATGTGTGCTCATAGATAGAAATATGTGTGTGTGTGTGTGTGTGTGTGTGTGTATATATATATATATATATATATATATATATATATATATATATATATATATATATACACACACATATATATATATACAGTAACATCTATAGCCATATATATATATATATATATATATATATATATATATATGTATATATATATGTATATATATATATATATATATATATATATATATATATATATATATATATGTAAACATCTATGAACACACTTTGTGACACAGTAACATTCCAAATGGATAGAAGTGTACGCAAAACATATACACTCTGGTATTATAACTATTAATATAAACCTAATTCCCCATAGAAGCAATGGTTGCTGTGTATGTGGAGATTGGTGTGGGGGAGGACCGCTGGCTAATGGAATGTGCATCAAGGAGGGCCTGTGTCGGATGTTCATTACATGAACTGGAGGGGTACACATGGAGTATGGGCACAATGCAAAAAAGACCCCAAACAAGAACCATTCTCATCCATAATACACCCTGTCAGGTCACATTGCAACACTGACTTCAACAAACATATGAACATTAACAGGTATCATACATATATACACCATCTGACTTACACATTTGTTTGCAGTAGTGAGTAACGGATGTAGTACGCCGTACATACTAAACACCATAAAAGCTGTACATATCTCAGATGCCTCAGTGGTAAAGCCAGTGACTGTGGCATTCATGGTCCCGATTTCAAGACCTGCAAGGGCTGTTACGTCATTTTGAGGTCCTGAATAAGGGATGTTGGATACAGGTTATTAAAGCACTTTTAAGCAGACGTTAGCGGGTTATTGCACCGGTAAGTGCCTGTAAGCGGCGCTTAAACATGACTACACAGATAAGCGCCACACAGGTTTAACCTTTACTAAACATCACACAGATCACGAGCAAAGCCGTTCACAACTGCTGAAATGTGCGTTAATCACCCTTGCACTACCAGTGCCTGCTCTGAGAGGTAAAATGACCACTGCCAGGATTAGAACACGCAACCAGGTACAGAATCTTTACAATAACCTACCACTAAGCTACCTGAGATGTACCAATGGCAGATGTGTATTCTGACAGGTTAAAACACAAAAGGGAGGATTGTGTGGAAATAGGACAAACTGCCATGTACCCAATGAAAGTAGTATGCTATATATATATATATATATATATATATATATATATATATATATATATATATATATATATATATATACATATATATATATATATATATATATATATATATATATATATATATATATATATACATATATATATATATATATATATATATATATATATATATATATATATATATATATATATATATATATATATATATATATATATATATATATATATATATATATATATATATATATATATATATATACAGAGAGAGAGAGAGAGAGAGAGATATGTTGATATATAGGGAGATATATATATATATATATATATATATATATATATATATATATATATATATATATACATATATATATATATATATATATACATATATATATATATATATATATATATATATATATATATATATATATATATGTAAGATAGGTTAACAACATCTACACAACCATGGAGGTACATATAAACAGGATACCTTCCAAATACTGAATCTTTGACATACTGACGTGCGTAATCTCGAGACTTAAAGACCAAAAGACCACAGTACCAAAACACAAGAAGCGTGAGTTTTAAAATCCCGATGTTAAGGGACTTTTAGTTAGTGCTTCTGGTGTTGCAGTTCAGGTAGGTTACTGTGTGTAAGTGTGTTTCTGAGGGCTTTAGTGTGTGTAAGTGTGTGTTCTGACTGTGTTGTGTGTTTCTGGAGGACTGTAATGTGTAGGTGTGGATTTGCTTTGTGTGTCTGTTTGTGCGATCTCGGAGGTAGAATATTAAAGTGGGGGGGTTTGGGCAGCACAGCCACCCACATGGGGGGTGTAGGGGGGTTGCCCACCTGCTCATACGTAGTGTAGGATGGTTTGTTTGGATGTGGTGGGTAGCAGTGTGTCTGTGTGTGCATGTGCACATTCTGTGTTTGTGTTACTTTCGCGAGTTTGACTGTTGCGAGATTGAGTGTTCGGTAATATGGGGTTTGGGAGTCTGGGCCCGGTACTGTGGGCGTCGGAATTGTGTGCGTTCGGGATTCTGTAGGTATCCCGTATACAGCGGTTGAAGTTTTCATATATGAGTATAATATGGACCATAGCAATCACACATTCCACCACGACCAAACTATATGAACATAGGATATGGAGAGTATATGCCTATACACTGTTACAAATATGTTATATGGACATGAGCCAAAGAGGGTCAGTCAACAACACAACTCCAATGACTACAAATACCTATGACAGAAATACACAGACAGCTTTCATTCCGATGTATTGCCGAAAGGATTCAAGGACTAACATCACTTGCATGCTATACAGGAACCAATTAACAATGCCTGAATGAATCAGCCTGCAATTACCATAGTATTAGTCCTCTTAAGGACAGGTGTTCAAATAGGGAAGGAACCCTCATATACATAACAAATAAGTATAAAAGCAGTTCCTACACACCTGCATCTGCTATGTACACCCACCATGTCCCCCACACCCAAACCAATTACAATACATACTATAATAACATCAAAAATAATTCACTCACTGTACGACATCTGCAAAAGCCTTAACATACATTGTTAGAGACAGACTAACATGGCACTATGTGAAATAGTTGCTGTTATACAATGGAATAGCTGCTGATGTTACAGGGTTTGTTTGCACTAATCCCATTTCAGAGGGTTGTGTGTACACCAGGAAGTGTTACCAATTACTGATTAACATCACAGTATGATACACATTTACACCAAACCAAAGATGTCTGGTGAGCACACTGTAAACCACCTAAAATTATATGCATAGCCATACAGCCTTGAGCTGCTCAAACATCCTTGCCAGACTGAAACATCTGCAGAAGTATCAGGTACAAACACACCCTGCATAAGTAGCAATGTTCTGAAATATAACAGTTGTACTCACATGTAGAACAACATCTTCTAGGCATTACACACAATCCACAGGAGTCATGAAGCTAATATATCTCTGTGTGTCTCCATATAGCTGTTGCAATACATCACAAACAACACATCCAGGCCGTCTTCCTCGAAAGTAAGGCAAAGAGACAACGCCCAAGTGGAGTACTCAGTTATACACCACTGTTGTCATGGTATTGGCTAATGGAGTAGCTGCACAGCTGATATGCATGTAATTAACTTCTTTGGAACACCAATTGTTGGTCAGGATAGCACATGTTACCAATAATTAACTATAAAAGGATGGCTTGTCACACATTCAAACCATCTGTATATACCAGCAGAACATTACAAAGAAGATTGAAACACAAACTGAAAAAGATTGAAATAGCAGTCAACGACACCTCGGGTTACTAATAAGGTATTTAGAACACTCAGTATGTCTGTGTATGTAGTCCCTGTTCTGTAATAATTAAAGTGTACACAATGCATATAGTGGAAACAGTCATCTTGTACTGATGTATTGGTGAGCATAGTAATGCTTGTAGTATTTATGTATGTACTGCTGTAGGTCACAAGGCAAACACCTCATGCACCACAAGGGATGCTATATAAGGGCTTTGAACCCAACAATTCCTCTCCAGCCGCTGTCAGTGGCAGGGTTGGTCCAACAAGTACGTGCTATAACAGGGGATAGTATATGTTGATATATTGTAACAGTAGGCATATGTATGGGTGTATTCCTGAGAATAACATTGGGGGATTGAAAATTTTAGTGGGGAAAGGCCCAAAA
>NC_056733.1:1204085984-1204129063 GCF_019279795.1 Protopterus annectens | reverse complement strand
AGTTTTTAATACAGAGAAAGAATACAGATGCATACCCACATATGAATATATACATATGCAGACAACCATAGACCCATATGTCATTAGATTTTATATATATTTATTTATATATATAATACATATATATATATATATATATATATATATATATATATATATATATATATATATATATATATATATATATATATATATATATATATATATATATATATATAGAGAGAGAGAGAGAGAGAGAGAGAGAGAGAGAGAGACAGCAAGATATAAATATACATGTATGCATACATATGCAGATATATTTGTGTATATATATATATATATATATATATATATATATATATATATATATGTGTTACATTAAATATACGCATGTATATAGCTAGGATATGATACAGCAGTTATGAGTAACATATGTTCACAGGCCGTGCATATGGTGGTGGGAGGTCCAATAAACAAACGTGTAACATGTAGCATCACCCCCCCGACCCCCCAACTAGGCCGGTGAGACATACAGTCACACAAGGTAAACACACCACTGCTTCCCAGATGACCGGCAGGATACTACCAGTGGGAGTGACCTGCAAGGTCTACACTTGAAACATAGACATTGATGTCCCTTGTGGGACACCAAAAATTAATGATCTGAGCCAATCCCGGTAATGATTTATCAAACCAGGCTGTAGATGTACACAGTCCAGTAGGTTGTGCAATCCTGATAACACATGGGTCGACACAACGTACATGTGTCCCAACACGGGGAAAGTGAGCAGTACGTAGTGGTGTGTTTGTACCCCACCTGCACCCACAGTAAGGATGAGTGCTGTAGAGGAGTGGCAGGTGGGGGAAATATGGGTATACGATTATGGGCATAGGCGTGTAGGTGTTGGCAAGCAGACCCATATTAGGACCACCCCGTGGATGTAAGTAGTATTCCAATGTGGGCATAGCTGATGCCCATACCCCCTAAGAGCACATCCACTGGATAGTCCGTAAACCATTGGGGGAACACATAGGGACCATGCCATTGAACTGTCCCCGATTACCAGGCACGTCCCTGATTATGACTCATAATCTAACTCTGTCCCACCTGAACCTTCCTAGAACTAGTGATGTTAAGAGGAAAGGTGTTGGATTACACGTAATGAATAATGACAACAATTAAGAGTCATAAACAACATGTACCTCAGACAATGTGTATGAATACATATGCTCTGGGTCTGTCAATGTGTCAGGTTAATTGCACCAACATTTTAAAAGTGTCCCTGATGTTGTTATGCAGTGTCCCTGATTCACTGTTCATTTTTCCCCATTCCTATGAGAGTTCTGATAGGGACAGAAAGCACATATTCCGCTGACTACCTTAGAAAGATGATAGAATAATAGGTATGTGGTAGCATGACTCGGATGACGGATGTGGGTCCCAAAATCCAATTACTTGCCCGTATTGAAGAGTCTCGGTTCCCATGTATAAGCCCGACAGGTGCAGATTGTAAGAGGAACACACAAATAATATGAATAAAGCACTGGACAGGCCGCCAATTCCGTACAGTCGAACGACATGCCGCCGCCTAATGGGCAGCCATTCCCGATACTGTAGGCATGTAATCCCAGGTAATAGGCATCACAAGGTAATATTGTGGTCCTCGCTTCCACCCAGGGGTGTGAGTTTCATATGCAAGCACTAATGTCAGTGCATTTGCAAGTGCGGGAGCGAGCGGGTGTAAGCCTGCTTGGCTACCAGTATGTGAGTATTGCACTGGTAAAGCAATGTAGAGGCTAATCGAGTGTAAGAAGCTGTAACCAGAGGTTAGCATTGCTTAACACCACACAAACCCACGCACACCTGCTCACAACTGCTTTACTGTGCCTTACTCCCTCCATACCAATGGCCTTATTCTGCCCTGTAACAAAATAAACGGCCTCTGCAAGGCTCAGAACCAGACCATGCACACACAGCTAATGTGATTTGCCAATACGCCATGGCAGACAGACATCGGACATTACCACAAACATATCATACAGCGCAGTCATTCAACAGTATAGAAATGTATCCCTTCATGTAGATGTATATGTGAGTGTTTATGTCCAGCATATAGGTGCATACATATATAGAGATATATCAGGAACATACCATGTGGCAACAAAGCATTACAAATGAATGAAAAGGGAAACACCAGTGATGCCTGTATTATGTAGTGGTGTTGTCCTATGTAATATCAAGACTCCCTCAGACAGATATGTGTCATTCATGCACACAAACAGTTGTACATTGGCCGTATACGTCACTCTGTGCATGTAATGTACATTAACACAACAGTACCTGTCCAATCATTATGTGAGAACAGTACTCTTGCAAGGTGCTGTGTGCAACTTCATCATCATGATAAAGGTAAATGGGGTAACCATAGAGGGACCGGTAGTGTTGTGTGTACAATGGGGTCATCCACATCACGTGTACCTGGACCATTTAGGAGTGATGTGTATACCAGGATTGTGTGCCTGAGGGACAGGGGTAAGGATAACAGGAGTATGTTGTGATGCATATTACAAGGGTTGCATGTACCCAGTGGGCATGTGTGTGAATTGGATGGCTATGTATAGGGCAGATGTTGTCCTAGGAACTGATTGGCCTTATGTTTCTGTAGGATGAGAGTGGGATGTGGGGGAAGTAAAATAGGTATGCCTATGGAGGATAGGTAGGATAGGATCACAGACAAAACAGCATACAGGGTCAGTATATGACACATGTGGGGGGATACACCTCGGACGGTGATGGGTGTTTGGCATTCACAAGCCCATGGGAACAGTGGGACAGAGGTCCTCAGCCATGGGCAGCTGCCACAGCACCAAAACAGCTGCAAAGGAGGCAGTGCTGGGGGCAGTCCAGGGGGGGCAGCCTCACTCTGTAAATGTGACACTCTGCCCTTGAGCTTGTGTATCTGGCTTCTGAAATCCTTAGTGAGCCCCCAACGCACCACGTCCAGGACCGCACAACAGCAGACATGTTCCTGTCTGGCCCTGTTCCCAGGGGGGACATACCCCATCCTCAGTGGTGCTACCACCAGAAGGTGGTGCAGAGCCACCAGAGGTTGAGGTCCAAGGCTAGGCCCCAGATGTGCTGGTGCCCGGTGCCATGGTCAGCTGAAGTGGGACAGGAGGTTCTGCCGGGACCTCCCAACCCATACAGCCTATTGTTTTGCAGTTTAAACTCAGATATGGCTTAGTAATAGACAACAGCATTCAGGATTACCTACAACAGTATGCATAGATATCACCATCAACTCAACACAACAGATGCTATACATTTGCAGAGGGAGCACAACACATGCATATATACTGCATGACATCTGTAGAATGGGTAGTAGACGTGTGACTGCAGCTATGAACAGTTGCCCATTATTGGCTTGTCACTGGGAACCCCAGACAGCGTCTGTCATACCACTGTTTCATGTGACATATGTCCAGTCAGGGATGTGATGGCAGTAACACATCCCTATCTCCATGTACTGTCTGCAATCCTCACACTATGCTCCTGCTGTGCACAGATGTGTGTTCAGTGTGTAACACAGGAAACAAATGGTTCCACACACTGACCAGTCCACAGATGGCCCTAAAGATGGGGTTCTCTCATGAACAGAGCACTGTCATGTCTATTTTAAAACATGCAGAATAGCCATTACCACACACAACATGTTAAACAGGCAGCAGTCTCAATGCAGCATAGCTACACTTACATGCTGTAGTCATGTGTGGCACTTCACCCTCCTGTCTTTAGGCTATTTCTATTGTGTATGATGTTTAAGGAACATCCAGATATCATCTGTGATGCCGTTTCAAAACACCACATCCAGGTACCACTCACAGCGACTGTCATGGCCAAACACCAACATGATGTTCCTAGATAATGTACTGTGTTTATCATGCGAATGGCTATGGGAACACCATCACAGCTGTTCCACATGCAATCAGCTAGAGGAGGACTGCAATAGGTGCAGAGGCCATCACCTGATCATGTCCATCACTTACAATGCACATGCTGCTGCTGAGCAGGTGTACATCTCCACATCCACCAGAGAGTGTGTGGGAGGGACAGACAAAGTACACCAGAGTAGGGCTTGGAGACTAAACCCTAAGCATCATCTGCCAAACGCCTAACAGTGCAGGGATCAAACCCCTGATTGACTAGTCATTACTATTACATGTGCATAAAGTTACTACATGTGCCACAAAGCCAACATGTTGCTGTGCTGAAAGAACATATATGTGTGTAGGTGAGAGACATCTGCAACAGAGATATAGTAGACATACATTACGTGTAGCACACATGGCTGTCCACATGAATGGATGCCATTGTCACCACAACCACACTCTCTAATGGACTGACATTGACAATCTTTGCCAGGGCCACAAATACACACCCTAACTACTTAGTTTGACACACTGCAGTAATGCACAGGACTACATGCACCGCAGAGGATATCTGGAGGTTCTATGGGCTAGGGCATGTGAAAGTGTTTAACATCTGTTGGTATGCCAATGAGGGTTATACTGGGAGTGACTGTGGTTGGGAGCATCATAACCCACATGAAGACACAAGGTGCCAGTACTGACATGCATGTATGCATTGCTTCATATGTGTGTAGTGGTTGGCTGTGCAAGATGGCTGTACAAGGCTGGGTGAGGAGTAATCCTTGGCATTGCTCCACCCAACAATGATGTGCAGTGTGGTACAGGGGTGTAGTGTCTGCAATGTCCCACACAGATGAGTACTGCATGATCTGCCCTGACATCCTGGTTACCATTGTATATGGCCATAGCTTTGCAATGCATGCCATGTCTGTGTTTGATAGTCCTTCACATTGACATTGCCGGGTATGTGCATATCCCACAATACTGTACAGTGACATGTACAGGTGTACCTGGTTTGGCAGGCACATGTTTTGTACACAGACTGTTATCCCTCGATATGCCAGTCCTAGCTTGGTGTGGCAAAACCTGCTTATAGTAAGCAGGTCGACCCTGCACCTGCATTGATAGCATGATACAGGCATTCCCTGGTGTCAGTGGCATTGGTCCATACAGGGCACATGTGTACAGCATTGTATGGCCTTTGTGGATCACATTTGATGACACCACATATGTTGCAGGCATCCAGTGGGGAACATAGTGAAGGCACATTGTCCGCAATTATGTGCTTATTGTACTGCTGTACAGGGTGCCATGTTCTCTGCAGCCCACTGCAATCACACCATGCCTACTATCTGTCATTAATGTGCATGGTACTAGCAACATAGTGGGATATCCTAGGCAAGTGTGTTTGTGTATGACACATGGGTGCAGGACATATACTGGGTACTAGTAGGGATGCATACTTTGTTCACCAAGCCGTTTGCCAGATGTAGGGGTATGGCTTGCCAACACAGTACCATGGCTGACTGACATCTGTACTCCTCATGAGGTGGCAAATGTGTCATAAGATGGACACCATATAGGAAAACTACAAAATCCACTCCCCAACATATCCAGTGGTTAGACACTCACAGCCACCTCTACAGAGGCTCTGACAGCCAAACACACACACTTGCCCTGTCCTGTATTCGAACCCCTACCTACCATATCACACTGCAGCAATACGCATTTAGGGCATGCGCTACTGCGAATATTGGGTTACAGCACTCCTACAGGTGTATTGCTAGCTGGGTGACAACAGCGGGATTGACAAAGGTGGTCATGTCATTTGTACAGAAATTGCATACTCTACAAAGCATTGTACTTGTCTCATGCAGACATCCCTTCTCTGGTTGATGGCCCATGGCACAGACAACAGAACACATTGTGTACTCTACATATCACTGGTACTAATATGGATGTGAGGACAACCCTTGCATATTTGATCTTCCACATGGTGTACTTCACGCAGATAGGTACACGAAAATACTTATCTTTCATGAGATGGTACATAGACCTGGGTAATACCCATTCATCTTTGGGCTGTCCAGGCAAGGACGACTTGGACCGTGAATGGGCAGATATTGAGTGAATTCTCTGACCATTGGTAGGGTTGCCACCTTTTCAAATGGCTAAAGTGGGACATTTTTGGGACACACATCAGATTTTACAGGCCGACACATACCCACAGTCAGTTCAAAGGATAGAACTTTACTTTTATGCCTAAATGAAAGCTTATTCTTGTAGCAGTTTAGTTGCTTATTCTGTTTCTTGTAACATTTAGGTATTTTAGATACAGAAATAACTATTTTATGGAACTATTACATAAAATATGGGACATAATTATATCCTACAATTGCAGGACATTTGCCATTTTTAATATTTTTGGTATGGACACAACTGCCCAGAGAGAGACTGTCCCTCACAAAGTGGGACATGTGGTAACCCTAACCATTGGGCAGTGGCATGCAAATATGCTGCGTTTCACTTCCACTTGGTATAACAATCAACACTACAATGAAATACGTGCACAGGGTTTATAATGTCATTTGTTCGAGGGACGGGGGCTCAATATTCAGCTACGTGCCTTTGTGTTTACTTTTTATTTTGGTGTTCGCAGAACTGTCTTGTATGCTTTGCATATATTTCAGTATCCACGGACACTGACAGGAGTGATTACTATTAGAGGCAGGCTGTACTAGTCAACATTTTAGGTTGTGCATCTGCAGCCGACATGTTCATGCCTCCTTGCAGTGCTTAGACATGCCCCCTGCACTCGCGCACGTTTCCTGTGTACGTGGACGTTGCAGCAGTGTGCCTTCATTAATATGCATATGGTGCTGCTGCGCCATCTCTACGCCACATGGTCGGCGCAAGGCTAACACTGTCCTTCCACCGAGCTTCATGAATCCCAGGGAGAATCTACATTTGAACACTTGCGCACCCCCACACTCCCTGCATATTAAATATTCCAACTCCGAGATTGCACTACAGTGAGAAAAGGGTACATTTCTCGATCCCCACTGTAGTGCGATCTGTTATCAGAACATTGATTCCACATTAGTGAATGCACACTACCATTCGTTAATGTGGATTCAAATATTTTCCAGATTGGTATTACGAAAACTTGAAAACAGCCTTCAGCCTTCCCAGCTGCAAATAAGTGCAGATCTATACTAATATATATGTATGTATCTCTCTCTCTCTCTCTATATATATATATATATATATATATATATATATATTAATAGAAGAGAATGAGCAAGAGAAAATGTAAGATGCCATCAGGCACACACATACACACACACTCACAAACACACACACACACACACACACACACACACACACACACACACACACACACACACACACACACACACACACACACACAGTATTAGACAGTCAGTATACTAAATTTGAATTAAACTGCTGGGCATGGGTATGCTCTATACATTGTATTTGGAAGACAGTCGATTAGATAAGTTTAATAAGTGTCCAAGTGCATATTTATAATGTATCACACATGGCATTAATATTGTAGGTGAATGTCACTCAGTGCAGAGGAGGAATCTAAGGTTGTGTGCAATGGCCTTTTCCAAAGCAACAACCTTTGAGCAGTGTGCCTTTAATAGTAAAATCCCCTGATCTTAGTAGGAATACATGACTGTAGAGTCGAGCTACCTTAATGCACAGGTATGTCAGCTGCTTTGTGCCTTTTGTGATGTTTGTTCATCTATCAGTTTTGTATTGTGATAAGTAATTCTGTTACTCCTTGAATGTGTAGGGTACATGTTATATGGTCAAAGCAGTCTCATTGTATGTGGTGTAAGGATACACTGACTGTCTGGCAAGTATTCGATAATAGTTATACTAAGAGAGAGAGAGAGAGAGATAGAGAGAGAGAGAGAGAGAGAGAGAGCTCTCATATGTAGAGGTTCAAGAAAACCAATGGGATTGGATGAATAGGTAGAATAGGACACTTGCAGTTGGTGCTTGAGTCTGTTTAGATGATGTCATTGCCACTGCCTTAACTGCCTTAGGCACAAGCATGTGAGACTGCAGCCAGAGATCAAACAGATGCACAAGGGTCAGCTACAGACAAAAGCATCAGCAGTAGACAAAACAGGTACACGGAGTGAAAAGGCTGCACTGCCGAGGCCGCTCAATTCTTACGCAATGTTTGCTTTATTGTGCAAACAGGCAACCAGCACGTTCACCCATTGCTTAGAAACAGGCAAGTAAATGGACAGGCTGTAGTCTATGGTAGCACAGCAAGTGTTGTGCATCACACAGGCCGGTTGCATATCCAGGGTAGGGTGGGATGTGAATAACAGTGTGATGTGGATCTGCCTTAACTGTGTCTGTCTCAGCTGGTGTCCTGTGCATGAGGCTGTTATAAAAAATCATCCACCATCATTATCAGTCTGAATTAATTACCTCTGGCATTCTAAAGATGCAATCTATGCTGTGTGTTGCAAAATGATCAGCTATGATACACGTATATGCCACAGGTCACAGTATAAAACATATTTATGGAAACAATGTCTCAGGGAATGATAGCTGAGATCCCCTTACACAGCACCCATGATAGATGCTGGAGCAGGTGCAGGCACTGGCTGTGCATGTCCTGTGTGCTTCTTTGCATTACATGTAGGCTGTTATGGCAAACCTTGCTTACATAACATACATGAAATAACTCCTCATGTGTTAAACTTTGCTGCCTCCAATAATGGAAAAACCACAGCATATGGAAACAATTCAGCATGCAGGGCCATGGGCATGCAGATGACATCCATGGGGAGGCTGGTGCCCAAAAAGAGTTATATGCTGGTATCCTTACCTCAGATTATCTATAGTTGGTGCTATGAAAGGTATATTTACTCTTTATTGATGGTTGTGCTGCTGTATGCCTTTGCCATGCACATTTTATTTACTGTGGGTATCTGGCAGTTGTTAAAAAAAGTATTCCCTGCCTGATGTACAGTTTACATAGCTATGCACCATACAGCTTACATTATGTGACAAGCTGGTCATGGCATCTGTAAAGGTCAGTGTATCATTTTGTTGCTAGCACAATGGTCTTCAACTTATTAGAGAATGGCAGTGTAACAGGTGAATCAAAAAGTTTTCTATGTGCTATGATTCATACATGTCTACTGGATGCTGGTGAAATGCAATGGCATGAATGTGCTCCTTATCAATGTGAGACATATGCGGGTGGTTGTGCATGTTCTGCATCTTTTTCTTCTGTACCCTTCCAAGTGCTGCTGCATGCCTTTGTCATGCACATTTCATTTACCACCCTTGGCCACAGTAACATATTGTGCAGAATGGCAAAAACAGGAATATGTATGTGCTGTTTATGGCGAGTTCTGGACTGCACTCCTGCGGTATGCATACATCTTAACCACTCCTTCAGGTCCCCAGACACATGCTTCACTGCTACATATCTTTCAACTTCAGCCATGTTGTACCCCATTAGTAAAATTTAGAGACAATGGTGGGTAGTCATCAACCACGTATTCATCGAAAATCCAGCATATATTTGGAACAAATAATTTATTGGTTAATGTAGCTTTCTTTAACGAGGGAATGTCTCATTTTTTTTCCTGTGGCATGCATACACGCTGCAAAATGATATGTTTCTTGGATTTCAAAATGTAAATTATTATATATTTAATTAGACATGTAGAATTATTTTCTCTTAATCATATGAAATCACTTATAGTTGCTTACCTATTGCTTTCCTAAACTTCAGTACTTCTTCATGAAACAGAACTGTCAATGGATCCTGCAGCTTATTTCAAAAGGAAAAAACAGAACCTATTTGCTTATGAAAATGTTGAAATTCTCAGTGGAGCACATCACTTCAGAGCCACTGCTGTCCTTTTTACTTCTTTCTGTCTCGGACTGTTAGTAAGACTTACGGAATCCTAACTGGCAGAGGAAGCTATGTCAGGATGCTTGGATTATATACTGATTGAATGGTATATGCATCCCAAGGTTCCGGTTATCAGTCATAGGTACTTGAGATTACAGCTATAGCTCAGTCAATTATTTTCCTGATGATAAAGAGAAAAACAAAAAAAGAAAAAGTTGCCCAGAGCTAAGGAATCTCCCCTCCAACAGTCAGATTAAGTTGAAGTAAAATAGTTTCATCAGCCATCTTAATGTAATGCTGATTGGTTCATTAAAAGAGGGAGCAGTACATCAAGTCTTGATATACTGATATAACATAAGCAGATCAGTAGAGATGTATCAGTAGCACTTCCTAGGAAACTCTGTGTGTTTAGGCATAACAAAATCAGTTCGAGTAATTCTTAGCTGCTGCTGGTAAATTGGCACTGGACTCAGGTTGTGCGGATGAAATCCTGATAAGTTAGTGATTTTAAAACCCTATTCTGGAATTGGCAGTGCACAGCATATTTGGATGTGACAGGTCATTGTTATAACCTAAGGTAGTAATGAGCATTTTCTGTAAGATCATTCATACACGCAACCCACTTATCTACATATCTGAGTGTAAATTTAAATTTCGTAACCTCCATTCCCTTATCCACTGATGCAATGATACAGATTTAGGCACCATAATATCTGTTGTCTGTTACACTTTTCAACAACATAGCATTGTGTTACAGGTATCAGATGGAATGCCTGAGACAGACTACTAGTCTGCCCAATGCAAGCCTAAAGGGTAGTTAGAGAGTAACTGAAAGCTGAACTGATGACTGTGATGTCACCTCTACTGCAAACTATCTGGCAAAACCCTAGCTCTTTCATGTATACAGCTTCAACATTACATCGCAGGCATTGCAAGGTAGGTGCAGTTTTTTTTTTTTTCCAGCTCCGAGCACCATTAGAGGATTATCTGTATGCTGGCTCATTCCTTGCCTTATCAGGGGCAGCAATGAATTCCCTCATATGCTGCAGCCTTAGGACAGGACTATACTCAGTATCTCTGTTGAAGGTATCTGTAAATACTTAATGTACTTTTGAAGGATGCTGAAATATCCCTGTAACTAGAATATATAATGCAGTATCAAACATTGTGAAGGCCGCAGGGCAGATCTCACAGAATGTGTCCACCATTGTTGTGTGTGTCTTTACTAATGTCACAGAATGTGTCCACCACTGATGTGTGTACCTCTACTAATGAATGATATATATAAAAGCAGGGGGTTCTTTATACAGTGGATCTTTGTACAGTGATGTGGCATTGCTGAGTCTCCAGCATGCTAACCAATAGCAGGTCTTCTGTCTACTCTCAGACTAGATCACATGGTCAGCTTCATTCATTTTTTACAGATTGATAGATTCAGATATATTCCAAGGTAACTGAGTCTCATGACCTTTCTCACCTTGCCACTATTCTTCCTCAAGCCTCCTTTCTCCAGGAGGGACATACTGGTCAGTCCTGGAATAAATATGTGGATGTCCTTCAAACATCTAGGTTATATTTAAAGGATGATAGTAAGTTGTCCTGCTTAACTTGCAGGAGAAGTTTATTGTAGAGGTTTGGAAGGTGCTAGGTTATAAACCAGTCCCTCCACCATTTTTATTTATCTGTTGGAAAAGTTTTAGCAAGGGTTCGGTAAATGTGGAAGCTGTTCTGGGTACTAGGTGCTAGGGTCAATGACTGGCAGATCCTGCCAGGTCAGTAGGGCAGTACTGGTATTCACTTATGTTCTGACATTTTCGAATGCTGGTATAGAAATTACTTTTAACACTGCTAAACTACTTTTGCAATCAGGAATGAAACACTTGCCAATATTTTGTGTAGTTTACATAGAGGCTGCTTTTGTCAGATGAGGGGAAGCAAAGGACCCATTTTTTTCTCCAGACTAAGGATTATCCCTGAGTGCCAGATGAGCCAGCTATGGGTCTGTCTATTGGTGAAGATTTAGGTCCCTGATTTTGGTATTGGTGCAGATATTGGACTTGCAGAGGAATAGGAAGTCCGGGTATCTAATGACACTGAGAGCAAGGCAGAGATCTCTCCTCAAAAGTCTATAAGACTCTGAATAAAAAGATAGAGCTTAAAGGTTTTCTTGGTAGCTCAAGAACGTTAGAGCTGTGATCAGTTTGGTTAGGAATCTTTGGTGACTTTCTAATTGTTTGATATGTCTGCCTACATCCCAAAGGGGCATTACACTTGATAACTGGTCTGACTGATATTGAGTACAAGAGTTATTACCTCTTTTGACTGATGATAATCCTTTGGTAATTAGCTAGTCTAAATAAAAGGATTCCTTTTGAAATGGTCTCACATGATGGCCAAAAGACAGGAAGCAATTAACCCAAATACATTTGTCCATAATTCCATTTTCATTTTGTAGAGGTGTGCTGTCTAGACAGTATGATGAGGGGAGGGGTTGTCTACCAAATATGATGATACTACATTTTGTAGCATTTAGTTTGAGCCCGTCTTTAGTACACCAACATTTTACTAGGCTGAGTTCATTCTAGAGGGTTTGAGTGTCATAGTGTGACTTAAAAACAATGTCCAGTTTGCAATCTTTGGCATTTTTTTTTTATTCAGAGGGTTTGGCTGTCTGCTTGGAGACATGAAAAGTAACTATCCAAAGGTAGAGGTCTCACCACCAAACCCCGAGGGACACTGCTGATCACATCATACTTTCTGATGATGCATCTGCAAAACATACAGTGTGAGTTCTACCTTTTAGTTAGTTTGCTATCAATTTTTAAGCATTTAGCATTTGTATAATGCTAGCAGGGAGAATGGTGTTGGAGGTCCTGTTCAGGTAAAGATATGCTTCATGCACTATATGGCTACCGTCTACTGCCTCCATAACCCTTTTAAAGAAATTTACTAGATTAAACAGGATCTACCCCTCACAAAGTCAAACTGTTGGGATTCAAGTCTAATAAGATTCTTGATATCATAGTTTATGAAGTCAGTTATAATGCATTTCATGGTTTTCCTGATAAGGTTTGTAAGGATGATAGGTCTGTTAATTACCATGTTAGCTGTAAGGCCATCCACTTGGAGTGGCATTACAACTGCTGTATGCCAATCATCAAGGAACCCTTCTGTGCATGCTCTGGGGTTATTTTTTTTTGGGCCATGCAAGTATCAGCAAGGGCATGTCGAACAGTTATCAGTTTAAGCATCCATGTATATTCTCTTTTTTTTCACTAAATATTTTTTTTATTATTTCAAATAAGATGTCTTAAACATTACATGAAATAAAGATAAATAACATATTTACAGTTCTAAAACATTACTAACTTCAAACCATTATATAACTATTTACATTGGTGTCTATGCAAATAACATTGAAATTCTATATTATATAGAGTTAGAAACATAAGATGATATATCTTCTTCGATATTTTCAAGTATTTCCAGTACTTTCATCCAAGAGTAATAGTAAGAAGTAGATCTTTTAGTTCTGTTCTTCACTGTTAATATTTCCATGTGAGCAACTGTTGTTGTTAAAGTCTCAAATTCCTTGAACGTGAGGAGCCTCATTTTTCCAGTGTATAGTTATGATTTTACGGAAATTGCCAATAGTGACCATAGGATTTTAGTGTCTTTTTTGGTACACAGTTTGGAATAGGAGAGTTGAATAAAATTAAAGACTTTGTTAATTGAAAATTATCATTATAAACAGTCTAAAAAATAATTAATGGATTTCCAGTACATATTGAGACATATACATTCATAAAAACATGCTGCCAATCTGCTTTTATCTTGATATGGCATCTCCAACATTGATCTTCAATAGAATACATTTTGGCTAACCTATGTGGTGTATAGAAACTTCTGTGTAGATATCTCCAAGTGAATAATTGCCAGTATTTTGATAATGTAGAAAATTTGGAAGATTTTAGAATATTACTTTTTTTCTTCTTCAACTGGAGGATGGTTGTTTATTAAAGTATAATAATCCCAGTATGATTTTTCATGATAGTTTTTGTTTTTAACAATTTTATAGATATTAGACAAATAACCTGTACCCTGATAAGGCTGTTTTGTGATAAGAATAAGGTATTCAATGAGTTTTGGAGCTTCATGTCTAACTGAAGGTTGCATTTGTTCTATTTTATTTATAAGAAAATGCCTTAGATTTTGTAAAACAGCCAATTGTCTTTATTTATATTATAATTATAAATTATCTGTTCCTTTGTTAGAATTTTCCTTTCTCTATAAGTTGATGCCAAAAGAGTAATGTTTCTTCTTTAAGTATATTTATTTTAGATATTTGGAATGTATCTAGAATATCTGGTGTAAAAGCTATAGGAAAATAAGAAAAATCCAAGAATTAATATTTGGTATTTTGTTTATATATGTTCTGAACACTGAAAGTGTAGAACTTACATAGTTTGATGGCAATTTATTAATATTATTCCTTTTCCCTAAAAATAATCTTTTAACATCCATATAAGGGTGATGGTATTACTGTTAAGTTGTCTTGTATGTGATTATAATTGATTTCTATGTAAATCTGCTCATGGGCTTGTTTCCATATAGGTGTGTATGAATTATTTAACCATAGTGTTATGTTTTTAATAACAGATGAGGTAATATATAAATCAATATCCGTAAATTAATTCCACCATCTTCCCAATCTGGCAAATGTTTATTTAAGGCTATACGGGTTTATTTGGAAACCATAGAAAATTTAAAATTAGTTTATTGTATCTTTGAATAATATATTTGGGAGGTGGCAATGAAAAATTTTGTATTAAGTATAATATTTTGGGAAATATGATTATTTTAATAAGATATAATCTGTCTGCTGTTGAAAAGATATATTTATTCCAGTAACCAATTGTTTGTTCTATTTTGTCTAGTATTTTATTATAGTTAAATATTAGAGAATCTGTTAATTCATTGAGTAGATTTATTCCCAGATATAATAATTTACTTTCTGTTACTATATATTTGGAAAAACTTTTGTTTATATTATTTTTTTTTACAATTACAGGGCATAATTTTAGTTTTGTTTTCATTAAATTTTAAGCCTGAAATATTTTGAAATTTATTCATGGAGTTAAATAGAGCATTCAAAGACTCATTTGCATCTGAGAGAGTTAATAGTATGTCATCAGCAAAGAGTTGGATTTTAAGGTTTAACATTTTATTAATACAAATGCCCTTTATGTTATTGTTTGATCTGATTTGGTTTGCAAAGGGTTCTATGAGTAATGCAAATAACAATGGTGATAAAGGGCAACCTTGTTTAGTTCCCTTTTTTATTGTTATAGGGCCTGATCTATATGATCCCAGTTTAACATATGCAGTAGATTTTTCATATAGTATTTGGATAAGATTATTAAAATTAGAAGGAAAGTTATATTCTTTTAAAACTAGTGAAAGAAAGTTCCAATTAACCGAATCAAAAGCTTTATTAATATCTAATGAGATTACATTTAAATTTAGGACTTTATGTTTGCTATAATCTATTAATGTTAGTATTCTTTTAATATTATCTGAAGTATTTCTTCCTTTAATAAAACCTGTTTGATCTTTGTGAATTAAGAAAGGAAGAAAGTGTTTGATCCTATCTGTGTATATAGCCATAAACATCTTGTAGTCTATATTGAGTAATGATATTGGCCTATATGAGGAACACTGTTTCTCATCTTTATCTGGTTTGATGATTGGGGATATCAATGAATATTTCCAAGAGGGTGGTATATTCAAATCTTTATTGGCTATATCATATACTTTTAATAATAAAGATATGGCTTGATTGGGTATTAATTTATACATTTCTGGTAGCATATTGTCTGGGCCAGGTGCTTTATTTGTCTTGAGCTTTTTAATTTGTGATTTTAATTCTGTCATATTGATTGGTTTGTTTATAATGTCTATTTGTTCTTGTGTTAATTTAATATGAATATTGTTTTCTAAGTATTTTTTATATCCTTAGTAGGTGTATCTTGAGTATTTATGGAATTATCAATGTTAAATTGCAGTCTGAATGCTTCTAAAATATCATTTAGTTCCGTAACTCTTTTGTTAGTATTGGGAATAAATATTTCTTTTATTTGCTTAGATTTAATTATTTTTTTTGTTCTATTAGTTAAGTATCTCAGGTGTGCTGAATTAGTAGAGTATGAGTTTATTTTTATCTTTTCTAAGTTAATCATAATCTTATGGTGTAGCAATTCTGTATACTTCTTATTGATTTATGTAAGTTCTTGAACTTGAGTAGCATTACCCTTTTGTATTTCCAGTTTCAATTTATCTGCTTTGTTTTGTAAGTCTAGCATATCTTTATTCCATAACTTCCTTTTATTTATGTATCAGGATAATATCTTCCCATATGTAACTGCTTTTAATGAATCCCAGACATATATTTCTGAAATATCTTCTGTGTAATTTATTTCTAGAAAGTTTTTGATTGTTTCTTCATAAAATTCTTTGAAATCTCTCAATTTTGTGATATAGGAAGGTATCCTAGTAATGGGATTTGAATAAAATGGTGTAAGCTCTATCTCAAAGACTATGGCATTATGATCAGATAAAGGACAATTTATGATTTTGACTTTGTCAATTTTTGTTATTAGGTCATTGGCAACATATATTCTATCAATTCTAGAGTTAGTTTTATATCTATGAGAATAAAATGTGAAGATTAGTGAGTCTGGTTCTGCAAATTCATTTATATCTTTTAAATACAATGTATCTATAAATTTTGATAGTGCTTTAGAGATGGGTTGTTTTCTTCTTTTGGATTTAGAATCTGTATCTTTTTCATTCATTATACAGTTGAAGTCTCCTGCCAATATCAGGCTACCCTTAGTTAAATGAATTATCTCTTCAAAATGCTGTTTAACTGTTTTAATCCTAGTCCTGGGATCCAATATAGATTTACTAACGTATAGATTCTCTTATTTAACTCTATTGAAACTAGACAAACCATACCTGATGTATCTTGATGAGTAGTAATTATTTTAGGTGTTATAGTTGAGTTGCGTAGTATAGCTACTCCTCTTTTTGTTTTGTATTGAGAGTTTATTAGTACTGTGTAATTATTAATATTTAAGTTGTTTATATCTCTATCTAATAAGTGTGTCTCTTGTAAAAGACTATTTGTGGTTTATGTAAGTTTATGTACTTGAATAGGCTTCTCCTTTTATTACTATTATTTAGACCATTAACATTTATGGATAAACATTTCATTTCCTAGTTTTGAGTTTGTTTTATGTGTAAGTTTATGTAAATATTGTTTATTCTTAGTTCCATCTTGGATACAGAATTCAAAAAGTTTTTCTTGTATGATTTTTGCATGTTTCTGAGTGACACCAAAGTGATAGAATAAAAAAAAAAAACAAAGAACTTCCAAACTTGTAATTCTTAACCTTAAAAACCATTCCCTATTGCTATGAGGTAATATGCCTCTTCGTTTGGTTAGTGAATCTAACCAAACAAACTTTCTACCCTCACAAATAATATTTGGATCAGTTTCTCTTATCCTCTTAGTTTTAAATAAAGATAATTGAATAATATATTAAGATAATCTAATCAGCTAAAATATATACATATATTCTTTACTCATCTTATTGTAATTCAATAATACTTACTTCTAAGCAGGTTTCAAAAAGGTACAAATATTTAGATTAAGGTAGTATCATTTCAAAATAATTTAGGGTATTAATAAACATCATGTTAAAATCTATAACTGTTTATTTCATATATCTGTTGAAAACTATTTACTGACATTACTGTATAATACAGTACCATTGTTGTGCAATTGTTTTAGACTACTCAAGTCCGAAACCAGTGTTTAAATTAATATTTGCAAAGTCATATTGGAATAAAAACATGAATAGTTCTGAAACCACATCATATTTCATGTTTAACATAAACTGAAATGCGATACAATGTATAAGTATATTAATATTTCTTTAGTAGACATTAAATATGTTCCTCTGATTGCATTTTTCAGCTTTTCAATGACAATTCCCATGGCTGGAGACAACAAGATCACAATTTAGACAGCTCCCTTATCCAAGAGACCACTCATAATGTTGTTACCTGATTGAGTGTCTTGTTGCCAACACTTCCATCAACCCTCAGAGGGACCCTGCACAATGAAAACTGACACAGTACAGAGGTAAAACTGCAGCGCACTTGACCACACCCTCAAAGCAAACATCTATGTATATCACACATCAACTCCCACAGCTTAGACTGACACCCAACCAGTGAGTCTATCTGCTGACAACAAGTGCTGGAGATACAATCCTGACCTACTCAACACCAGTAATTCAATCCTATGACTGAACAAAAGTATACTGGAGAACACATCAAAACAATGGAAGCTGCCAAGATTCAAACCACCATGTCTGAAAATATTACAGGCCAAAATTCCCAACCCATTTTGCAGCAAAGAGACAAAACGTATTCAAACCATGGGATAACACCTTTACCACGTCAAAAAGGTGTCCAAGAAGCTTGTTTTTCCTCCAACATCGGAGGACAGCCACGATGATCCATGCACTGCAAGAGTACCATTTTATCCTGGCAATTGCTTCACGACTGTATATAGAAACATTTAATCCAAATCATTAACTGGCACCACAACAGTATTTCTCAGAAAAGCTGTTTTACAGCCAATGACCAGACAGAACGCATCATTGAGAGGATACATTTATCAAATGTCAAGTGCCCCAGCCATAATACAAGTGTCTCCTCAAATCAATCCCCAACGAATCTACTGCCCACCAAACTTGCAGACCAATACTGGCATCCTTTCATGCAGTCACATTGAAACACAAAATACAGGTCCGCTGATCAGGAACAACCAGGCTCTCAACTGCCAGACAACACACCGTCTGCAGAAAGGTCCAAGAATCATAGTTGCATTGTCAAGCATCCTTGTCCACACTAACAGTAACATGATATACCCGCATACACTAGTATTGTGTCATTCTTGATAATGTAAAAGCCAGACAATATTATAAGAAGGGTGAAGCCACAGCCAGGCAACATAACAAGAAGAGCACAGCCGCAGTCACCATTCAGATGAGCAAACGGGAACAGCATGAGCCGTCTAAGGATGGATAGCCCGTTGAGTACCTGCCACAATGCATGCCCATAATGCATGGCAACCCAGTAACAAATTAGGGTGTGGGCTAAGCCTCTCCCCTTCCACTCAAATCAGATCCAACACAATATGTGTGTAGAACACAGATGCTTCGACAAAGCCCAAAGCCACATGGGATATAAACATTGTATAATTGACACCGGGTCAAATCCACTGTTGTTATGTTACTCATTATAGTTGCCTATACAATCATTGCTTCCACTTTCTTCATCTAGTATACCATAACGCCATCTAAATGTTTGATTTGCCAAATGCACATCCAACCTTCTTGTTGCATCCCACCTGCCCACCCGAGGGCATACCTTGGCAGCAGGACATCAGTAGTATTCTGCAGGAGCACCAGCGTGGGAAATGGCAACCCTCCCCAAAACAAACCTGTCAGTTGCTTGACATTTACTAGTTTCTTTAGAGAATTTGTAAAACAGCAGTGATTTTATTTGCTGATGATTAATTTCTGCTTTTTAAACTCTGCTGTATAAAACATAGTAAGGGATAGCTAAAATGTCTGGAAATCTAAACTGATAGAAAGACAAGCAGATATATGTCCTTATCTATCAAGGTGCTAGAAGACATCAGTAGCCATAAACTGAAAGTGCTTCAAAAATAAATATCTGTGTATATTTATATGAACCTTTTATATTATTTATGTTTCCTTAGAAGGAATTTAGGTTTTTGTATCTTTAAATGTGAACCTAGCTTATTTTCAGACTAGACGTCAATTAGAAAGAGTCAGGGGATGGCGTGCACAAGTAAATGCGACAAGCAATAAGTAACTCAAGTTTCTAGTGATGTTTGTGGCTGTTAAATTGTCTCGAGAACAAAGCGGGAAAAGGTATGTGTTTTTTCTTTTTTCTTTTCCCTCCTCTTATTTGGTGACAAACTCATGTAGTGTGCACGCGAGCACTCTAGTTTACGGAGTAGTGTTCACAACTGTCAAACTTTGCATTTTAAACATGGTATGCCTTATTTCTCTACAAAAGAAAAGACGACAGGATATCTAAGCTAGTCACAAGCATCTTTCAACTCCGGATGTCTGTAGCCACAACACACATGACTTATAGCCTCAAAATATCACTTAAAACATATTTTTTCACTGGACTATATCAGTATGTGCATATGGGTCAAAGGCAGAACATCTTTTAAGATTATTTAAAGTAGTCTTATAATACATCTAAACTGAAATACTTCATTTCAAAAGCAACACATTTCCGCCCAGCATTAGCGTTTATCCAAACAGGGACACTTTTAACTTATAAAAAGTAATACTATCAGGGATGTAACTAATAATAAGTTATATAGCAGCCATTACTATACCTATTAAGCAATATAACCATATACTGATTAAGGTATTATAAGTTAATGAAGATTTAATAAAAAGAAGAGAAAAATAAAAACAACAAAACACAAAGAGAGAAAATAAATAAATAAATAAATAAACTATTTGGGAACATTATTATGCATTGATTACTCTGATTAAGAATATGAAAATAATAGATGGATAATAATGAAAAATAGAGTAATGTTTAAATTATGCTTAGTATATTGATGTGATTTGAGACAAATGTATTTACATTTATGCTAATTTTGACATTTAAAATATAATTGAAAACAGTACCTGTTTTGGTGTAACTTGAAGACAGTAAGAACTTTTCTTTTGTTGTTAGTATTATTATTTAGATTTTTACAGAATATAACATATGTAAGATTATTTGCCCTTTAGTTTTTTTTTCTTTTGCTCAACAGTTTTCCAATTATTTACTTCAGCATTTCTCTTGTGTACTTATTGTCCAGTCCATAGATTCTTCATGTGTTAGGATGTTGTTGTTGGTAAGGTATTTTATTGCTGAATCTACTGTTTCAAAGATTTTTATTCCATTTGGTAGAAAAACTTTCAGTCTTGCTGGAAATAAAAGATGGACTTTCAGTTGCTTTTTCTTCAAGGTTTTTTTTATTGGTAGAAATTCTTTTCTTTTAGAAACCACCTTTGTAGAATAATCATTGTCAAATCTTATTAATGAATCATTGTATTTGATGGGAGAATTTGCCCAAGCATTTCTTAATATAAGATCTTTATCTTGTGTAGAAAAAAGTCTCACAATTATAGATCTCGGCTTGTTCTTACCCGGAGAAGAAGCATTTCCAAAAGCTGCTAGTGATCTATGCGCCCGTTCTATACCATATGAAAGAGCTTCAGGTATTTTTGTTACATCTGGTATCCAGGTGGTAAGAAAGTTTATCATATTGTCCCCTTCAGATTTTTCTGGTAGACCATATATTCTAATATTATTTCTTCTTGTTCGGTTTTCCATATATCATCAAGCTTTTCTAGTAAATATGTATTCTGTTGAAGTAAGAATTCAGTTTGTTGTTCTTCTATTTGGACTCTAGTGTCAATGTCACTTAATGACTGTTCAATAAGTGATATCTGTCCTTTCTGCTGTGTAAACATTTCTTGAAGCTGTTCCAGTTATTGTGAGCACTTTTCTTTAAAAGTATGTATTTTATTGTCCATCTTGTCGATTTTTATTGTAAGTTCCTGTATATTTGTAATGAGAGATTGCAGGTCTTTTTTGAGAGAAGAGTCTTGTGCTGTATTCCTTAGATGACTCATGCTGTAAAGCTGATATTGGTGCTGATTTTCCAGTAATTAATTTGACAGGAATTATTCAAGTTCTGACAATAAAATTTTTCTTATAGATGCTCAGAGTTATTAGAAATAAGTTAGTAATAAAAATTTCTTCAAATTAAATATTATTTTGTAAAATTCCTGTCAGGAATTGTATTGAGGTAAGAGAGCTGAAATGAAGTGCAGCTATCAGTTCAGCATCCTAGCCACGCCCCCCCCCCATGTATATTCTCAGGTCTCATGGGGGAAGTATTTTTAGTCTTGGTTAGCACTTTTCACGAATGATCTTTTTTTAGTTTCTCTTGCTTGTGTACACTATAAATTAAAATACTTTCTGACATATCAGTCAATACAAGCTTTTATATTATTCATTACTCTTTCCAACTTGATGACACAGATTAATTTCAGAGTATTATTACTGTGCTTGTACATTTCGGATATATAACTATTCTATGCTAACTTCGAGTTCAAGTGTATACATATACAGTAACCTGATTTATGAACTGCAATGCCTTATTTTGTGTCTGCTGTTTTAGGTTACACTGCAGAATGCCATTTTTGACTGATCTACACAATCATTTAAATCTTCATGAATCTCATCCATGGATAGATAGCAAGTCTGCTTAAAAAACAAAATGCACGCCAATCATGCTTACATAATCCTATGACTTCAGCATAAAAGTTCTGGATTGTTGACTTTTATCTCATCCATATAAATAAGTTAAATAAACGTCAGTAAAAGGTCTGTTAGAAGATTAATTTGCTGAAGGAAGGTTTTACTTGAACCATATAATTCTTATTATTCTTATATAAGCTCTCTTTAGAGCATTTGCCCATAAGACAATTTATTTTTGCCCTCAGACAGGATGTTTTTGACTTCAAGCAAGCAGAAGTGTCACTGAAAGGGGGAAATGGACATGGAGGCCAGGTTTACAGATCATTTGAGATGTCAAGTGTTGATCCTACAAATCTAATCAACTTTTAAGAATACAGTCTAATGTGACGATGTTCCAGAACTCTGTAAGTAAATTTGCAATGAGTGACAAGTGCAGCACTATGTCAGGAATTTTCATATAAAAATGTTATTAGCAGCAGTGTGGATGAAATCATCAAGCACTGCTTTTGCTAAGGTAAGTCAAGTAATGACTTTGAAAGTCATTTTCAGAGAAAAGAGTGCAGCGAAGTATAGCAATTACAATTACCATGCCATTTTAAATCTGCTATTGAATCCATTTTTAAAACAGTATTTGCCTGCTCTCATCTCTGGCATAACAGCTAAAGATGAACATAATATGATTTGAAATGTAAGCTTTGCTGATCTTTAAACTGCACAGGAGATTTATTTATATTCCCAAAGATATGATCTATTTACTTAAAGGCTTACATTAGCATTACAGAAGTTTAAAACAGTATATTTATAAGGAGAAAATGATGCTATGTGTATACCAATATGTTGATGCAGTACAGGAAGCTAAAAACATATATATATTACTGAAGAACACCTTTTAACTTCCTATAATATGAAACGAAAATAACTCCCATATTCCTGCAGACAGGTGAAATCCAAACCACATGATATTATTTTCTGTCTCCTAAACCAGAGAACCACTTTAATTTACTAGAACGATTGAACAGATGCCTGGTTTATGCAGCTGTCCAGTATTTCAGCAATATGACTGAATTCCATTATGGTCAGTTTGGTAAACAAATATACTTGACAGATCCCTTTAATGAAATCAAATATTACTGCAGTCTGAAAGGTGAGCTGCCAGCAGGCATTTTTATAGTCTACAGAAGTAGTTATAAAAGAAACTGCCATCTATCTCTCTATCGATAGATCGATCTGTCTATTGATCTTTCTATGCATACAAACATACAAATAGCTGTATCAAGATCTCTGTCTATGGCTATATAATATATATATATATATATATATATATATATATATATATATATATAGCTATAATTGCAACCTTCACATCAATAAAACATCTACACCGCTATTTTAACATTTAACAATAACAAACAAATGTTGATAACCTTCTGCGCATGCTCTGTGGTTATTTTTTCGGACCATGCAAGTTTTAAAATAATGTTTTGCAAGGAGGCAAACCCCCTGCACCCCCACACCCCAATTAATTATTTGTTCCAGCTTGAGATTGCACATTTCCCCAGGGGAGGCTTAGGTGAAAAAACATTGGGTGAGGAGTCCTGCAAGATCTTTGTTAATGAGAAAGGTGGCTTTAAAGTTTTTAATTATACACAATTCACCATCAGTAAAGGACTAATTGAGACTTTTGCAAAGGGTCTGAGTTTCGTATCTTCTAAACATGCTAACATTGTGAATGTATTAACAAACTTGAAACTATATACAGGAAAACTTAATTTTACAATTACACAAGCAATGACAGGATTACATACTTCTAATACTTTTAGGTTCATAGGTTCATAGGTAAGTACTAGGCTATTTGCCCGAGGGCATCTGTAAGCCTAGCCAGAATGTGTTGGCTTTCGCCACCCCCTTAGATTAGTTTCCTGTGCCTTTTTCCAGCAGAGCCATTAGTTCCCTGTGCCTCTGTCCAGCAGAGCCACTGAAGTGATCCCCGGGGTAAATTTTCTGTTTCCCATCCACTCGTCAAGGTTTCTCTTGAAGAGTGTTAGTGAGGGGCTCTGCCTAATGTAGATTGGAATCCTGTTCCAAAGCATGGGGAGTCTCTGGGACAGGAATCCATCCTTCTAGCAAGTCCTATTTATCATTATGGTGAGGTTTTTCCTCCATTACATCATGTTGTAAAATTGTATGAGAAGATGTGTGAATCTGACTTTAGATTCTTCTTGAAGGAAGTAAAAAAGAACACTGCACACAACATACACAAACATAAGTTGGAAGAAATAAAACAGATAATAGAAAAAAAAATGTTAGGATTATGAAACCAGATAAGGGAGGGGGATGCTGGTCATGCAAAAGGATCTTTATAATAAGAAAATGTTTAATGTGCTTAATGAAGACACTATACCCCAGTATCCTTGAATAAAATCAACGATACATATAATAGGATTAGAATGCAAATAAAAGATGTTTTTTGCAAGTAGAATAACAATCAATAAATTTAATTATTTAAATGTTAACTATCCAACCACCCGTAACATTTTTGGGATCCCAAAAGTCCACAAAGATCTGAACAACCCGCCTATGTGCCAAATAATGGATGCTAGGGGTTCGAGCATGAGTGCTTGTGCTAAGTTCTTAGATGTACAGTTAAAATACCTTATAGAGAATGAAACACAAGTATGTAGGGACTCATGGGATTTCCTTAAAAAAATAAATGACTTGCATTATAACAAGGATGATATCGTAGTCACAATAGACGTAGAAGATCTTTATATGCTCATTCCTCACTCACTGGGTATTGAATGGTTCTGTGAATTTCTAGCATTTAATAAGATAGAACAAACTAAAATTAACTTATACGAAGAGCTGTTAGAACTGGTATTAAAATTATTTTTTTTTATTTTTGAGGGTAAATATTTCTTGCAAAGAAAAGGCATGGCCATGGGATCGGATTGTGGCTCCCTATTTGCAAACATAGTTATGATTTATTGGGAAAGGGCTTCTTATTGGATAGCAAGTTTAAGGACTGCTTTAGAATATACACCCACTGTTCTGATGATATTTTTCTTGTGTGGAAGTAAGGAAATGAAGAATTAAATAGGTTTCTTGACTATATAAATGTTAGTACAGATTTTTTTAAATTTACCTAATAGACAGATATTACAAAAATTGCTTACTTAGACATGTTGCTTGAGAAAGATGTGATTAACAATAAATACAAAACACTGATATATAGAAAACCTATTTATTCAAATTCCCTACTTCAGTTGTCTAGCACACATCCCTTAGCATACCTCTTAGCCTCTTAGAGCAAGACATCTGGACAAAGCCATAAATAGTGGGGTAACAAAAGACCCAGAATAGGGACACTTTTTAAATATTGCTTTTACAAAGTTAGAAAGTTGATATAATAACAGGTTTTGCATTAGAGCGAGTTTTCTCAAGGGTATGAAGTCTGAAACTCAAATGTCTGACATTTTCTGACTTCAACCCTCAATGATTTGCCAGAAAAACATAATTTTATGAGAAATAGACCGAAAATATGATGCAAAAATCTGGACATAATGCAAAAATCTATACTCTAGTATAAAAAAGTCAGTAGTAAAAGGGCAGTTAATGGGCGCCGCCAGTTATGAGGGAAGCAGATTTTTTGGAGGAATATGGGAACTTGAGTAATATGTTTTTAAGGAGAGGCTATCCAGTGGCATTTATAAACAATTTAAGGGATGAAGTGGTTCATAAAAGGACTATAGGATATTTTAAACTGATCTTGAACCAAGAAAATGTGTATTTAGAAATGGATATCGGGGAAGTGAGAGTTGAAGATAGATTTAAATGTATTGTGTGACCATGTTTAATTTGGAGAGTGACAAAATAAAACAATTATTATAAAAAAATGGTCTATCTTGAAGAATGACATTAATATAAGGGACAAGACTGATGAACTTCCTTGTTTTGTTTATAAAAAGGGTACGTGATTAAAAACACACATAGAGAGGCCTTTAGTAAAAAAAATAGAATTATGACAACTTGTGGTATGCAGTGTTATGGTCGATATAATTTCTGTAAATATATTTTGTCTTATAATAAACAGATGATAGGAGGGTGTAAGACATAAATAGTAGGCATACATGACTGCCAAACAAAAGGGGTGGTTTATGCAGCTTTATGTCAACTCTGCAAAGCATACTACATGGGAAAAATAAAACATACTTTAAAAGAATGTATGCACGAGCATTGTTATGAAATTAAGAAAAGAACATTCACTAATGCTCTTTCAAAGCATATTATGGTCAATGAGAAACATTGGTTGAAACTTGAGCAGGTACAATGAAATAAAAGGGGTGGACCTTGGGCAGTCTTCTTTGAAAAAGACAAGACTCTATTGGCAGTTAGTCTTAAATCTGACCAATTATCTGGGGCTAAATTAACATGTCTCGATCACTACTATTTTAAGATTTAAAGGTTTACAAATATGATGATATGTTTTATTTGGGAAATATTAAAAGTCCATTTTTAACTATTGAATATATGAGAATATATATTTTTTAGCAATAAACTGAATTTTAGTATTACTCTTTTAGGATTATAGGTGTGTGTAAAATTAAGACATCTTATTGCTGTCTTTTGAATTACGTGCTTTGTGAGTGGGTGTTTTAACTGATGGAGCAGAATGAACTTTATCCGATGAAGTCTTGGCTGAATACAAGATGAAAGCACTTATCATTTTTAAGTTCTAAGTTGTGATATGAGATTTTACAACTTTATTAATTTTATACATTGTATGTTTTAGTGAAATAAAAAGACTTAGAACAGTACCTACAGCGAATGCTGAGGATTTTTTTCTCATTGGATTGGTTATAAAGGGCATATATCCAACAGTTTCTCCAGTCAACTTTGTCAACATGGTCATCCCGAGGCAGTGTAGCAACTGATTCATATTCATTGACAACCTTTGACTCCTAGTCCACATAAACTCAACATGTGAGATATGCAACTATTCTAGTAACCACAGGGAATGCTGTAAATAATACAAATGCCAAAACTCCACAGCAGTGCAGAAAAGAAAGCCAGTAAAGCTCCATGTACCTGTAGGCAAAGACAAAGCCAAGCCAAACTAAAATGGTATAAAGTTTAATGCAAGACCCCTAACCAGGAAAAGCCGAAAGAAGAAGAAGATCCACACCAAATAATAGCTTTCTTTTCACCCACGGAAACTTCATCAGAATGGTGTATTGTCACAAACAAACTGTTAAAATAATCAAAATCTGAATGTGAGTGGCTGTATGTTAATTACACAATGTTTGAAAATTTAAAGAAACATCACAAAAACCTGTGCACTCTTGTTTAGCATATATAAACACACATATGCACAACACAATTTGGTAAAAATATTTACAAATATTTACAAAAACTATATGTACATAAATAATATTTACAAAAGTGTTTAGAATCTCCTAAACATGTCAAAAGCAATGTTATAAAATGTTTGCTTTCAGTTTCAAGGCAGGAACTATAGAAAGGTGATAATTTAAACCAGGGTTCACACAGGCATCAAAAAACATTTGCCATATCATCTCTTGATATTCCAATCTGGTTTCCCAATCCACACACGTTTCTGGAATCTGAACTTGTTGTATCACCCAGAATTTAAATTTAGCTGTGGGACAAACTAAATGGTGTCTATACAGGGAATTGGTGTCTTTGCCCCTGTTTAGATTATATGAGTGCTCATATATTCTCTAAGATATCTTTCAGTTTTGCCTATGTAGAATGCATAGCAGATTGTACAATATGCCATGTATACTACTCTTTTAGAGACAAAATTGTGGCATCCATCTGTAGAAATAAATGTATCCAAGCTTGGTAAAAATTGCTCACTATGCTGAATTCTACACCAATGATTTATACAAACACCTGTATAACTGCATTGACTTGGCTGTACCTGACAGGACCAAAATAAGCTCATCAATGAAGAATAAACCTGCCTGGTGGACAACTGCCATTAACAGGCTTAACAATAAGTGGAAGAAATTGCTGTCTAAGAGTATCAGGCCCTAAATTGGAACACTCCCTCCTCAGCTTAAACAAGCAAATAAGACTTCTTGTGAAGTCCTCCAAAGCAGATTACGAATCCAAATTAGCCTCCGCAACTAAAGACAACCATAAAGCATTCTCTAGTTACATCCATAACTTAAAAGTAAAGGCCCAGATTTGTGCTGAACTGGTAACATATATTGAACCTGTGGACATAGCTAATTTTTTGGCCAACGGGTTCTGTGAAATGTTCACTCCCCTGCCCCCACCACACGTACCCCATGACATCCCTACCACCTGTCCCTTATCTAGTATCTCTGAAGAGCAGGTTGTAAACACCCTCTCTAAGGCCAAAAACACAGCATCTATGGGACCTGATAACATCTCAGGCTATGCCCTACATGGGCTGTGACAAAAATTAGCAACACCATTGGGTATTCTTTTCAATCATAGTCTAAGCACCATCTTCATCCTAGCTGAATGGAAAATGGCCACAGTTATTCCCTTGCACAAAAGTGGTGCTTCCACTGACCCTGGGAACTAAAGACCTATTAGCCTGACTAGCCTTATCTGCACACCCTTGGAGTGAATCATCATGGACCTTATCAACAAAGATATAGGTAATCTCCAAACATTTGCTACTACTCAATTTGGATTTATCAAAGAGAGATCATGTCTGTTAAATATGGTGGACTTCTTTGAGACAGTGACCAAGGCCCTGAACATGGGGAAAGTTGTCTGTACAGTCTACCTAGACTTATCCAAGGCATTTGACACTATCCCCAACTCAGCCATCATTGATAAACTCACCCAGCTAAGTATCAGCCTTTAGATCATTAGATTGGTTGCTAACTGGCTCACTGATAGAACCCATATAGTTAAAATAGGAGAATCCACCTCCAACAGCAGACCTGTACCCAATGGTGTTCCACATGGATCAGTCCTGAGATCTCTACTGTTTGGAATTTATTTCTCCAAAGTGCAAGCAAAAACTAAAGGTCTGTGGCTGACAAATGTTGCTGCTGACTGCAAACTGGGAGTGGTCATAGAATCTGCAAATAATGTTAACATCCTACAAGAGGATCTTACACAAACAAATGACTGGTGCCAAAATCATGGCCTTAAACTCAATGCAAAGAAAAGAAAAAAAAATGTATTATCATCCCTTTTGGTATGAGACACCTGGGCACACATGTTGACAGCAACCTTTTTTTTTCCAATAAATTTTTATTCATTTTTTAA
Source organism: Protopterus annectens (assembly GCF_019279795.1). NCBI lineage: Eukaryota > Metazoa > Chordata > Ceratodontiformes > Protopteridae > Protopterus > Protopterus annectens. Next base: position 1,204,099,515 of record NC_056733.1, on the reverse strand, counting down.
AAACAAACAATTAAGAGTTTTGTACATATACGTAGACTTAAATGAGAATATTACAACTCATGTCTAGAATACAATCATTCAGGTGAGTTAAATATAACAAATAATAATAAAACATTGCCAAATATATACACTATATACATGTTAGGTAACATGAACAGATAAAAAGAAATAAAACACGAAAAGAAAACACTGTAAGAAAAATACCATCATGAAACTGTAATCAATGTGATGACTTTAACTGTTGATAATATTTAACACTTTCTCCAATACCAGCTTTTTTAATGCCATTTTTTTTGGACTTCTAACTATGCACCCCTGAGCATCAATATATGAATAAGCCATTTTTTGAAAGGTTGACCAATTTAGTTTGGTACGATCAAGCCAATTTTGTGCAATATAAAATTTTATTAAAGAGCAAATAAAAATGATAACATGTGTGTCTAAATTTGATAGATGAATTAGAGGAATATGTAGGATGGCAAATTCCCAGGATAACGTAGATTTATGGTATCCCATTCTTTGTAGTCTGACTTTCAAAGAAGTCCATAATCTATGAGAAAAATGACAATACCACATAATATGAAGTAAATCAGCTTGGGGATGATAGCAGCACGAGCATGATGAAGAATTGTTTGGATTGAATTTATTTAATTTATACGGGGTGTAATAGGCATCATTATAAATCATTAATTGGGTATATAATAATTTTTTGAAAGGGATAAATTGCTTTGTATGTCTGATAGCCAGTAATTTTTGAGACTCAGAAATCTTAGGATTATAATTCAGCCAAGTATTTGATAATAGACATTTGTTTGCTGACGTTAAACTTTTTATCAACTTGTATGAATTTGAGAGCATTTTGTCAGATGAAGATAACAATTTAATGATTGTGTTGAAATTATTCATTTGAATTTCTGTTGGGTCTAAACACAAAAACTTATTTTTGATTATTTGTCTTAGTTGACGAAGAATAGGTGTATAGTTCCAATTAACTTTCAATGATTCACGCCAAACAGGTAAAGGAATGTCAAGATGTTTTAAGATGTCTCCAATTTTTAGATTTTTTTATAAGAGGATATTTTGTTAAATCAAAAGGTTTATTATCAATCATTATATTTGGGTTAAGATGAAGTGGTTGTAAATAATGAGAAATCTTATCTAAATTGCAGATATTTAATAAAGTTTGAAAAGCAACAATTTTATGCTTAACAAACATAGATAAGTTTTTGGTACAACTATTGTCCAAAGAGATAAAGGGAAGAGCAGCTGGATTTAAATTTTTTGAAATGATGTATTTATACCATAATTCCATCCATAAAGAGTGATTTATATGATTAATAGATTTGAAATTAGATATGGTAAGGAGCTTATTGGAGGAAACTATCAGATAATAGAGATATAAGTCAGGAAGACCTAGACCACCCCTGTCCTTGGATACTGATAATCTGGAGTATGAAATTCTGACAGATTTGGGGAACCATAAAAATTTGGCCAATGCCTTATTTACGCGATCAAAGAAAGATTTCGGAATTATCTGATCAGATGATCTAAATTGATAAAGGAATTTAGGCAAAATATTCATTTTAATTATCACTGCTTTTGATAAGAGTGAAAAATTTAGTAGTTGCCATCTGTTTATGTCAGATAACAACAAGTTCCAAATTTTATGAATATTATTTTGAGATGATGATTTGTTATTATGTTCTAAGTTGATACCTAAATATTTTATATTATAAGTAAACTGATACTGATGATCCATAAACAGATGAGTATTGTGTACCAGATGGTTTAAAGGAAATATAAAGGTTTTAGAAGAGTTTAAACGATAATTTGAAACTGAAGAGAATCAATTAATAGAGTTAATTATTTACTAAAGTCAGAAATAGGAGATTGAAAGTAAATTATTAAATCATCAGCAAAAGCTGAAAAATGAATTTTGGTATTAAGTAACCGAGGGACATTGTGGAAAGTATTTTGAATAATATAAAGCAATAAAGGTTCTAGGTAAATATTAAAGAGAAAAGGAGATAGTGGACATCCCTGTCTTGTTCCTCTAGTAATCTTTATAGGAGAAGAAAAAAGACCATTAATATAGATTCTGGTATACGTATCTTTGTATAACATTTTGATGAAGTTTAGGAAGAATGGAGGAATATTAAAACAAGACATGGTTTGAAAAAGAAAATTCCAAGAGACTCTGTCAAAAGCATTTGATGCATCCATGGTCAATGCATATAATGGGTTTGCGTCTTTTTTAATGAGATGAATGAAAGTTTCCAATGACAGAGTGTTGTCCCAAGTATGTCTGCGAGACATGAATCCAGATTGATCTTTAGAGATAATTGAGGGTAACATTTTTTTCAATCTATTAGCTAAGATAGAAGATAAAATCTTAATATCTATATTTATTAAAGAAATGGGTCTATAGTTAGCTGGGTCAGACTTTTCTTTATTACTTTTCAGAATTAGAATAGTTTTAGAAGTATTCCAATGAATATCTGAGATGTTATTAAGTCTTATATAATTATACACCTTGAAAAGAAAGGGAATAATTACCATTTTAAAGGTTTTAAAGAATTCCGGAGTGAATCCGTCCGGACCAGGAGATTTAGCTGTTTTGAGATTGTCAATAGCATCTGAGATTTCTTGTAAGGATATAGGAGTTGAAAGTAAACTTTGTTGACTTTCATTTAATTTAGGAAATTGCAGAGATTCTAAGAAGGTTTTTATATTGTTCTCATTACCAGTATTAGGCGAGATTGAGTATAGATCAGTAAAAAGAGTAGTAAAGAGTTGAATAATTTCATCTGTGTTATATAATCTATTGTTGTAAGACAAAGATGTTATATTAGGTCTATTAACATTAATTTTTATAATTCTAGCTAGTAATTTAGATGGGACCTGCGCCCACTCTGAATATAACGCTAGTAACTTTTGTTCAGCTAAAGATAGATTATGCTGATGCAGTAATATTAACTCTTTTTGATCCTCAAGAATTTGTTTTTCTATAGAATAATCAAATTTCATTCTAAGTTGTTTTTCCAAGGATAGAATTCTAGATTTTAGGAACTCCTCTTTCTTAAAGTAAAGTTTTTTAAAATAGGACGCTTTACTAATAAATAAACCTCTTAATCTAGATTTACAAGCTGCCCATTGTATGTCATAAGGGATATCTGATGATTCCAAATTGATCTCCATTTCTTGTAAGATTTCAGAACATTGTTTGCAAATTTCATTTTGTAATAAATTATTATTTAAGGACCATCTGCAAATATTACTTTTATTTTTATTATTATTATTTATGTTTAGATTTAATAAAATTCTTGAGTGATCAGAAAAGAATCTGGGTTCAATAATAAAATCTAAAATATATTTTGAAATAGAGTGAGATAATAGAAAAAAATCCAATCTGGACCATGAATGGTAACATTTAGAGTAGTATGTATAAGTATCACTTCTATTTGGGAATTTAACAGTGTGTATTGGGTCCATTAAACTGTAATCCTCCATCAAATCATTAAGGGCCTTAGTTGATTGATAGTTGTCGGAGAGACCAGAGCGAGAATGATCAATTTCTGGATTTATTACTGCATTCCAATCCCCACCTATTATAATATAATGGTCTCTATAAAATGAGAGCATTTTATGAATCTTTAAAATAAACAGATGATGTGCGTTACATGGTCCATATAAGTTTAAAACTAAAAGAGGTTTATCAAGACCATTAATGGAAGCAGTAAAAAAACACCATCTACCTTCATTATCAAATTTCTCATCTATAATGTTCCCCAAAAATTTTTGCTTAATAATGATTGCTACTCCTCTGGAATTTGATAAATCTCCTGCAGCTATAATCTTCCTAATCCATTTTTTGTTATTCTCTTTATCCCAATCAGGACGAGGAATATGGGATTCCTGAATAAAACAAATATTAGCTTGTGACTTGAACATCAAATGAAACAGTAAAGACTTTTTTTGCTTTGTCTTGAATACCTCTAACATTCCATGAATCTAAAATTAAGTCAATTGTCATATTCTAAGCTTACCCTTGTTATTGATAAAGCTCTGAAACCACAGATTAGAGTCCAAAACACAGTTATATCATTACATTTGAAAAAGCTAAAAAAATCATATTTTAAATGAATAGTGTTTAAAAATGACATCACATTAATAAGAATTACTTGTAAAAGAGAGATAGAATCTAAAATATTATGATAATTTTTCATAACCTTTATCCTACCCCTAGTGCCTACCCACCAAACACCAAATGATAAAGGAAGATGTAATGTAACTATATTAGATAATGAAATTTTTGGTCGTAAAAGTATGAAATTTGTATCTAAAAAACTCAATATTAACCTAACAAAAATTAAACTCCGTAATATATTACTAAACCTATTTACAATACAAACTACATTCAAGATGTCCAACATGTTCAATCCCTACTTAAAAAAGTTAGCTACGAGCTCTTATTTATAAGTAGAAAACTATATAGTGATAAATATATTTCCTCAAGTAATTAACATATCTATATAGTGAACCTTTATGATAAAAGTCAAAGCTATTTAAAGTAATATATGGTACAATAAAAAGACCAATATAATCACCTTACAGTCTAGATTAATAAACCTATGAAAAGAAAGGGAATAATTACCATTACCATTAATTTAAGCTATTAATTTAGTTATAAATATAAAGATGACTATATAAATAGTAAAACAAAACAGGGTTACATGCCTATCTGAGAACATATAATTAACTATAATGACTATGTCAGTATCCATTTAAAAATAGTTATTATAAGAAGTATTTGAAATTAAAGTATATTATTTAAGCTATTTCTAATGTGGCAAGTATTTTTCTATGAAAATTAGATTTTATATTTCAGAACCAAATGCATAAATGCATAACTGACAAGGCTGGTAGTAAAAGTAATATCTCCCAATATTTACTGTGTAATGTATGTATTTTGTCGCCATCTAGTGGCACAATATGTACAAAGAGAAACACCACTGAACATTACCTAGTCTCCTGTAAACTATTGTAACCCTATATAGCTTAAAAAGAATTATTATAAGATATTTGAGACAATAGTTTTCTTCATGTAAGGTTAAACTGCCCCTTTTTATTTATTTATTTTTTAAATATAAAGAGCAACATGACAACCTATTGTTAAATATTACATTCACTAAATACATTCTGTTCTGCGTCTCCCTTATCAATCCAGAACTAAATAAACAACATCCAAGACACTCAATCAAGTCAATTACAACATATATAATAAAGCCGACAAGCTCAAAATTAAAACTAAATATATTTTCAGCCGATTAAGATATTTACTTTAACATAGCTTAAATGCACATTTCCCCACCCTATATTTGTTAAAATAAAACAAAATGCTAAATAAACGAGCATCAGTGAAGCATAAAAATCTTATTTACTGTTACTGTACTTTTAAAATGATTATGGATGATATTACACTGTTATATGGTTATACACAGTAAAACTAACCTGCCTTAAAAAATGAACAATGTTCGTGTATTAACATCGAGTGGCTTTGCTCAGATTTATTGCTTGAGAAGGAAATATGGGTAATCCTTGTAACAATAGATGTAAATAGCCACCGTTCACTTAAAAAAGCAAATTGCATCTTTGCTGTAAGGTTACCGGTGTGTATAAGGGAGTAAATACATTTCAGTCGCTTACAAACTATTAAGGGATACACACCTCTTCATGTGCGGCGCTATCAGCTGTTCGCATTGAGTGATGACGTCACCCACATCTTCGGATCACTCCTAGAAGGTGCGTGCTGCACACAGTAGCAGTCGGCGCTTCAGGAGAAGATTTTCTCTTCTGAAGATCTCGAGCTGCACAAATTACTCCCTCCACAATCGCAACTTCTGTAAAGGAATCTTACTAGTGGAAATTAAACAGAAACTGGATTTTCTTGATGGATAATACGAGTTAAGAAAAAAAAATACAAAACTAAATGAGATTTCAAATAAATAAAGAACAACATGACCACATTACCCCTGCCAGCAAAATACATGAATGCAAATTACAAAAGGCATTGTGAACACAAATGACATTATGACTCCATTCCTGTTCACCATATCAGGGAAAGAAAAAAAAAAAAAGTAAAGTTAGATGATAGCCAACATAAGTGAGTTAAGACCTGAAAATGACCATAATGCAACATATTATAAAACTCATTCAGAGTGACACTTTATGCCACATTATCTGGTAACTTTTTAAAAGTTTTAACAAAAATGTCCTTAGCTTCTTTTGGTTCAGAACACACATATCTTTTTTCATTAATTATAAAAGACAAAGTGTTTGGATAAGACATACGAAATCTTATACCTCTTTTTATCAAGTCAGCACAATAAGGTGCAAGTTTTTGTCTATTTAATTTTATTTGAGAAGGAAGGTCTTGGGAAAATGACAGTTTGTGAGATTTCCATATAAATTGTTTTTTACTTTTCGCTGTCTCCAGTATTTGGAAAGTGTCTTGAAAGTTTAATAGTCTAGTATAAATAATTCTTGGTGCAGAAGAATCTTGTCTGGAACGTAAAGCTCTATGTGCTCTCTCAACAATTATGGATTTAGAGGTTGTTTCACAGTTTAACAGTGCTTCAAAAATGTCTTTAGTCACAGATAATAAATTTTTATTGTCATAAGATTCTGGTAAGCCACGGATAATGATATTATTTCTTCTACTTCTAGCTTCCAGATCCAGCATTTTAGTTTGTATATCAGAGATAGTCTTATCTTTAGATTTAAGAACAGTTTCCAAAGTATCAGTTTTTATCTCTAGAGCAGTATTTCTATTTTCTAACATGTCCATTCTGTCATTAATTTGTTTTAAAGTTTTACTAAAATCTGCAAACTGTTCTGAGAAGTTTTGGATGGCACTTTGAATAGGTTTCAAAGCTACTTTTAATTCCTCTAAATAAAAGTTTGAGTCAATTAAGTCTTTGTTACTTACTTTTGAAGTATCAGTAGATTGTTTGGATGTCCTTAATCTTTTTGAACTAGAGTCTTTTTCAGGAGAGAGCATTGAAGAAAATTTGGCCTTTGTGGTTTGAGTCTCCATGGAGTCAGATTTTGTAGCCATGTTCCAAAGTGAAGTGCACTTGACAGGATGTCAGTAACAGGAATAGCCTGACGCAGCAGGTGGCCCAAAAGTTGTATTATCAGAGCTGTTCTGAGGTAAAATAAGACCCAGGATCCGAAGTTCCAAACCAACAATAATCCAAATACGTATGAGAGGATTTATAGAATGGATTTTGAAAAAAAACTGAGGAAAAAGTTTGCTATAAAGTTATAAAAATCACTAAAGTTTAAAAATCTGTGAGGAGCTCAGAGAGTAGGGACCAATCTAGTCGGCAGCCATCTTGGAATCACATGTTGACAGCAACCTTACCTTTGACTACCATGTCTCCACAGTAGTATGAAGGGCATTCTGTATTGCTAATCTCATAAGAAAGGGCATTGTCTCCAGAGAAAATGAAGTTATAACCTCCTTGTACTCTTCCCTCATCAGGCCAATAATTGAGTACAACACCTCTTTTAGTATGTACCTTTCCAAGCATCTCCAGCAATTGGTGACACCACAAAGGTTCCTCACAAGGAAAATTCAAATTCTTCAGCATCTGTCCTATATGGATCATCTGAAATCACTGTTTCTTTATTCTGTTTCATACAGACTACTCAGAGGTGATCTCTGCCTTGCATACAAGGCAATTTCTGACCCTGTTTTACTAGAAATGCTGCATATCCATAAGTCAAATGGTACACGGGTAACTCACTCTAAAGAGCTAATAGAATCTGCTGTTGGGACAGACTTGTCTCCCAGAGGTTACCACACCTTTGGAACAGACTCCCACTTTATGCCAAACAGAGCACCCCATTGGCCCTCTTCAAATGCATTCTGGATGATTGGATGGGTCACTGTAAATTCACTCCAGGGGTTCCACCTGTGTCCCTTTTGGACAGAAGCAATAGGTGGTGATCATAGAAATAAGGGTAGAACTTAACTAGGCTTGTAAGGGGCCTAGGGCCAGTAGCCTAGTAACTTCCTATGATCATATGATCCTATGATATTCCCAACCCCGAGGATTGTGCGGTCTTGCACAACTGTCAACCATCTGTTTTGTCAACCAGAAAGGCATGAACAAAACAGACATTGATCTGAACTTCAGCTGACTACCTGCCCATAACCAAAATTCATAAATGTGTTACTGCTCACTGCCAGGAGTCTAAATGAGAAACTCTACTTCCTACAAGCTTTCTTCACCCTGGAGAAAGTAGATGCCTGTACAGTTACTGAGACATGGTTTAAACCTGAAGAGGGCAATTCAGCAATGCAGGGCAGCGATGCCTTCCACATATTTAGCCCATCTACTACACAGGAAGGAAAAAAGGTAGAGCTATCTCTCTTTACATTAAAAGTAAACAGACCTCTAGGCTGATCAGTTAGTATGAAGAACTGAGCTTCTCCACATCCTAATTACTTTTATCAAAGTCCCTGCCATATCTTTGCAAATTATAGGTTCTCCTCTATGATCCAAGAAGGCCATAAATCTTACTTAAATGTACTAGAGACACTTCCCATTCAACCTAACACCATACTCAAGTGCAACTGTAATTACCCTAATATGAATTGAAAAACCATGGACACCGGATAAACCTGAAATTGTTATGAATTATTCTAGGACAAACTTCCTACTATTAAGTGACACCCTGGCAGCATTTCAAGCCCCACGAAACCTTGACAACACCACTGCCTATGCAGAATAATTCACAGTGACCCTGTACAATCAGCTGCGTAGAGACAGCTGTACCTACCCAGATTAAGTACCGGATCAACACAAAAAACAAGCCACCCTGGTAGAATCCAAGCATCAAAATGTGTATAACAAAAAGAGATTCATGGCAAAAATTAGGATGTGCAATGATCTGCAAGGTAAAACAAAATCCATATCAATTTAAATGAGCAACTCAAGGGACTAATCAAGTCCACCACAGCCAAACCTGAAGCAAAACTAGTCTCACAGGCCAAAGAAATTCTCAAAGCTTTCTTTAGCTATGTCCATAACCTTAAAGGCAATGCACAGCTGTGTACCAAAGTAATCATAAATGTTGCCATCTAGACAGAGCCAGAAGATATAAAAAACTTCCTGGCCAAAAAATATTATCTACAATTTCATCAGCCTGACCTCATCAGATGCTCCCCAGGAAATACCCACATCCATAACTCCAATTATCAGTAGAGAGAATGTGCTCAAGGCATTCTCTAAGGGCAATTCCACTGCATTGATGGGTCCTGATAATATCCCTGGATTCCTCCTTAATAACATGAAACATGAATTATTGAGACCACAAGATAGAAATCTGTTTAATCACAGCCTCCAAACAGACTTCATACCAATCAAGTAGAGGACTGCAATGCTTATTGCGCTGCACAAGGGTGAACCATCCACAGACCAGGGGAATTACTGACCCATAAGCTTGGCTAACCTGATGTACAAAGCTATGAAGAGAATAATCATGGATATTCTAAACACTGACACAGATAAAATTCACTGCCAAAAAGTGCATCATAGTATCTTTCAGAAAGGCAGCCACTCCAGCAAACTACTACATTGACAATATACTCCTAAAAGTAGACTCAGTAGTCAGGGATTAAGGAATGCATGTAGACAGTGATTTGAGATTTGACCGTCATGTGTTTAGTAGAGTAACAAAATTATTCTGTGTTGCACAACCAGAGATAGATCCAGTACTAGGTGACCTATGCAGTCACCTTGGGTCCCTTTTGGGGGGATCTATATTATTTAATTGAAATACATATTTGTCAAATATATATTCATCAAACACTAAACAGAGAAAATTATTTCAGCGAACCTCTGACTTTTTCCAAGGGTTATATAGGCCTCCTGTTGGCTGGTGGGGGGGGGGGGGGGACTTACATAAACATAGGAGGGCTTTATGACCTCCCGGAGACTTTCTGGAAGAACACAGGAAGGCTTTAGGATTTGTGACAGACTTGGCAACCACACTGTTAAGATAAAATCATAACATAAACAGTGGGAGATTTGATTTAACAGCTGAGCAGCAAGCAAAGGGGATTTATCCAGCAAATGGAGCATAGTGGATTCAAGAATGAGGCTGACAAAACAGTGAGTGCAGAAGCAAATGGGTGTTTTTTGTGTGAAATACCACATTTAGGTGGGCTGTGTAGTTGAGACTTTGCTCAGAGTCAAACCCTGAGCCCGTGTATGTGTAAAATGCCCCACTTAGGCAGGCTGTCTATTTAAGTGACTTTGCTGAGTGAAACCCTGAGCCTTGATAATTGACAATTAAGTGCCTTAAAACTCTACATCAGTTGCCAGAACTCCTCTAATTCTTTTATGTTTTTTTTTTGTAAATCCCTGAGGGTTACAGTGTATCAATGTCAGTCATAGAATTTCATAGTTGTGTTGTTTATTATCAGTGGTATTAACAGGCAACATAGTTATCTTTGCTGCAGAAGACTGTGGGTTCTCTCTCCACACCAGGTAGATCAGTTGCTGGCACTACTGTGTGGCATAAAGGGGGAAGGGGTGCTGCACTCCTGAATGTGTCCTTCTTTTGTTAAGATGGCTATTAACTGTGAACCTGTTGTCTGTTTGCCAGCACTCTCTATTCCATATCACCAGCATACCATTACTTTAAGTAACATAAGCAATTTTATTCTTCAAGGGCAGCAGGCACTGAATTTGTAGTTGAAGCACCAAAATGCAAAGTTGTTTGCCAGCAGCAACCTCTTCAGTAGTTGCAGAGCTATTTAATGTGAAAGTATGCAGATGATGTTCACTTCTGCAGAGATTGTGCATATCAGCTGTTATTGGTGGATTATAATGACAACACTTTGAGTGGCCTTTTATGGTTCAAATATTCTGAAATGGATAACTTTATCATTACTGGTTCATATTTTTTTTCACTGCTTACTGGAAGATGTTCAAAACTACAAATTTAAAATGCACTCTAACAAGTGGTGGTGTATTAAACAAAAAATATAATTTAATACAGTCAGGAAGATGAGCCAAAGAACACATGCATTTTTGCATGGTCCTAAAATGTGTGCAAGGCTCCAGGGTTTAAAAACAGCCCAACGCTGCACTCAATCCTACACTAACCAGATGCATTTTCTATGAAAGTGGATTCCAATACAGTTGAATGCATGTGAGTTTCAAGGGGAGAGATGCTTGCTGTTGCTAATGTTGAGTCTTTCTTCATTATTTTGTTTGGCAAATGGCTTTCAGAATTTGTGCTATAAAATTTAAAATAAAAGTGTTAAACTAATTCCAAACATCTGTAAGTATTGTAGAAGTAAAGAAGAAAATAGTCTGTACAGTAACAGGTTTGAGCTGTGTTTATAGTAATGGGGAGAGAGAGAGGCAAGTTAGGGGATACTGGAATGGCTGCTAGACCAGGCTGCATGAGCGGTGGGGATGCAATGAGGGGACCCTGATCCATCACCCCGCCTTGGGCCCCATTTGACCATGATACTCCTCTGTGCACAGCTTATAAGCAGGAGCACGTCATCTAGAACCAAACATGTCATTGTTCCGGTGTATTCTTCTCTCATACTCTCCATGATCTCATTCTCTCACCCTCCATGATTAATTTTGTACCCTAAAACTATACACTACATATCCTTATCCTGACCATACTCACTCTTGTTGTCTTACAAGCAATTTAATTTGACTTATCACTTTACTGTAAACTGTATGATTTTTATCACTGTTTCCAGTATGTTTTTGTGTATATTAGCTAAGATGTTTTTGATTACTGCTTTTTATATATTTGCATTGTAACTCTGTGGAGCTTTTTTCCCTGGGCCTCCACTAAAAATGGGCTATAAACTCAGTCAGACCAACCTGGTCAACAAATTTCAAATAAAATAATACCAATATTTGAATAAGGTTGACAGAGTGTCTAAGAATAGGTCATGGCAGACCATATCAAATGCTTTTGATGCATCTAGGAATATGGCTGAGACAAATTTGTTGTTGTTTCTTAGATGGTTAATCTGATTGGTAAAGGAGAGTAGAGCAGTGGTTGTGCTATGGTTTGGGCAGAAACCATGTTGTGTGGGGAAGTGGAGGTTATATGAGGATAAGAAGTGCATTACCTGGGTGTGAATACATTTCTCCAGAAGCTTGGAAAGGAGGGACAGGATAGCAATTGGCCGATAGTTTGATAGTTCATAGGAGTTTCTGCCTTTGTGAAGGGGAATTATATGTGACACTTTCCATAGATGGGGTACATAGGTTTCTTGTATAGAGCAGTTTATAAGAACTGAGACAGGGTAGGCTCGTAATTCTGCAGCTAATTTTAGAAAATTTGTGGGTAAACCATCTGCTGCGAATGTGGTGGGTTTTAGTTTAGAGAGTAGCTTTTTAACTGAAGAGGTTGGTACAGGTGAGAGTGTGAAGGTGGGCATATTAGTTTGTTCTACAGTTGGGGTGGTTTTAGTGTTCTTGTTGGATAGATAATGCGAGGACAAATTCTGTGAAATGATGGTTGAATTCTGAAGCGATGCTATCATTATCAGAATTGTTGTTGGGAGATTTGGTGGTGGATTTGCCCGGTTTTAGAAGGGTATTGATGGCCTGCCAGCACTTTTGGGGGTTTCTAGAGTGCTTGTTTTGGATGTCTAAGAAGCAGTTCTTTTTATCTACTTTTGTTTGGGTTTTGGCCTTATTTCATAGTTCTTGATATTTCTGTCTGTCTTGGATAGTGTTATTCTTTTTCCAGTTTTTCCAGGCATCGTCTCTGGCTTTTATTAAGGCTTTTATTGTCCTATTTAGCCATAGGACATAGTTAACTTTAGTCCTGAGTTTCCTGATGGGAGCTAGTATATTTAGAATAGTCATAAAAGTAGTATTAAAAAAATCAACTGCGTGGTCTAAAGGTAAAGTTTGTAGCAGATTCCAGTCCTGTTGCTGGAGCATACTGTTAAGGGTTTGTGGATTGACTTTGTTTATGAAGGAGGAATGTGGGGCAGTGGTCACTCAAGGCATCAGGTAAGCAGCTCACATGATAATTTTCTGTGGGGATATTAACTAGTGTCCAATCTAGAATGGAGGTTCTGTTGGATTTTTTGTCTACTCTGGTGGATTCTTGGATTAATTGTGAGAATCCGAATAAGTTTATATGGTTTGAGGGGTTGTTGGATTTGCAGGCTAGCCAGTCTAAGTTTAGGTCACCTAACAGGATGGTTTCTTGGGGTAGGTTGATTGCGGCCCATTGTAGTATCTCTTCTATTATAGGTGTGTTATTGCCTGGAGGAGTATAACTACAGAGGATGTTGATAGCAGGATGGTTTCTTGGGTAGGTTGATTGTGGTCCATTGTAGTATCTCTTCTATTATAGGTGAGTTATTGCCTGGAGGAGTATAACTACAGAGGATGTTGATAGCAGGATGGTTTCTTGGGGTAGGATGATTGTGGCCCATTGTAGTATCTCTTCTATTATAGGT
>NC_056733.1:1204010984-1204080984 GCF_019279795.1 Protopterus annectens | reverse complement strand
CATAACTCTCAACCTCTCAGAGCCAAAAAATGGACAAAGCCTATAATGATGGGGGCATACCTCTCAACCTCTTAGAGCAAAATATCTGAACAAAGCCTAAAATAATGGGGGGACAAATATGGACAGATTACAAATATTGCCCTTACAAAATTAGAAAGTTGATAGAACAGGGTTGGTATCAACATAGCATGTAGGGAAGGATTAGAAGTCTGAAACTCAAATGTATGCCATTGTGTAGTGACTTCAATCCTGAGATTGCCCATACAGACTTAGACAGCTGATAGAATGACAGGAAGTGCATTACCGAATATGACTTACAAGGAGTATTGATACATGTAATTAAAGTGCTTTTATTAAACTTTTTTTTATCCCATTCCTAGTAAAGTTTAAGTGTAGCTGAGTGAGTTTATGTGCTATGGCCCTTTGCTCAGCATTGCTTAAACATCTCATAGGAGCAAAATGCAAACGTATAGGTCAGATCCTCAACAATGAGATAGCATAGTGGTGAGAGCTCTGGCTTTGCATGCAGCAGCTCATGGTTTGAGTAACAAGATAGGCTCTTTATTTTTACATGGGAAAACATTGTTAAATTATTTTTTTTGTGATAAATTATGTAGTAATTGATATTTGTTAACCATGATAGTATAGCTGATTCAAAATGTAAGTGTGAGTGTATATAACATGTGAAAACACCCAAGTGTCCCATACAGTATAGCCACACCATAAGGTAATGTAATGAAAGCACATAGAGGGATGTCATGTAAAGTAAATAATATACACTTAATATGTCAGTAATGATTAAATAACTCATAATTCTGATATTTTTTTTAAATGAAAAGTGAGCAATGGTTAGCAGTTATCAGCTCTGCTTAGCCGGTTTAAGCATTGCTTAGACATAAATACTAAGCAGCAGTCATTTCAGCTAAGTGGACTTGTGCACTAAGCAGTGCTCAGCATTTACCCCTTTAAGCACTGTTCAACTCAGCTTAGCAGATATGTCCACTGCTTAGCTGAGCTTAACATTTTCAAAATGGTCCAATGACAGCAAAGTGTGGGAATAAGGCCTTATTTAAACCACACAGGTGGGAATACAGCCATAACCTTTTGTAGTCTGACCTCTGCAGGAACCATGTCTTCCATTGGAGAGGGAGTGAGCTTTCGAGCATAGCACTGGGGCATTCATGAGTCCAGGGTAATGGTTGGGCTCCTCATAGAAAACCATGATGACAGACTGCTGCAGGGCCAGTACCAGGCCCTCAGTACAAAGCAGAAGCCTAGGACCATCTGGCACATGACCTCACCAGTGCCATTGCAAATCCCCCAAACTGGTAAGCAGGTATGACATCATTATGCCAACCTAAAGCGGAGAAAGGGGGTGCTCTTAGCCCAGTGGATCAAGGATGCTCAGGCAAGGAATGCTCCAGTAGTTTGTAAGTATCTCATCCATAGCTGTACCAAATCCTAGCCTGAGTATGTGATAGACAGGTATGCATAATGTTTGTTTTCTCCCCCTACAGCTACAGTGGAGAGGGCTAGCAATGTCAAGGCCCATGCTGACAGACTATAAAGGTTGCACTGACAGGCTGGTGAGTACAGATCTACCTTGCAGTATATAGTGAAATAAATAAGACGGAGTAAATTGTTTAATGCCAGTAGGTGTAGTATGTTCTGTGTCTAACGATTAAATAAAAGTTTGCCAGACTAATATTGATGTACAGGATATGCAGTAGTAAAGCACTGTGTCATTTAAGTGAAATAAAGAGCTATACCACCAACTGTTGTGTTTCCACTGGTATGTTGCTGTAGAAATAGAATGTGTACAGGTTCTTCACAGCAAATATGGCATTGACAGTATGAATTACCTGAGGTTGTTTTGAGAATCAGCTATTATGAAAAACAGTAGATTATGGAGCTGTAAAGCAAGATATAAATGATATATGAAATATGTTATGCATTAAGATATGAACCCTGAATAGTAATGTCCAATGTATTAATGTGTGTCCCCTGATGCACTACCTTCTGTTAACCTTTGCTTTCCATATTGTATTATTGTATTATTTCACAGAATTAATACACAGTACACCAATTATCTGTCATGCATGACTCTCAGGATTATAAGGTCAGACTGTCTAACCCACAGAGTATTAGGCAGAAAACATTCAAATAAGAAACAGTAGTTCCCCAGTAACTCAGTGTGATGAGAAATAGCCTTGTTGTTCATTTTAGCACACCCAGACATGGTTGGAATCCAGGGAGTGGTACTGAGAAACAGTCATATAGTGGTAACAGATATTTTCTTCACAGGTCTTGCAGGTAAAGAAATGTTTGTAGTAGCTGTACGAAGGGTATACCAATACACCGTGTACAACTGTCCCAATGCCCAACCTCATGCCTGCAAATGACAGCAGGATAGGCACATACACCATGCCCTCTTCCTGACACATGCCTCTTAAGTGTCACTCTGTCATGGCTAGTGGTCACTGCTGCTAATCACCTTGGACACAGATAGGAATCCAGGTGAAATATGCCAGTGGCAGACACAAATAACATCAGTGCAGGGTACCCCTTCTTTGTCAAGTATGTAAACTGATATGTACAAGCCCCCTCCAGTAATGTAGCCATAGTTTTCCTCCTCTGCCCCATACCATTACAGGTTGACAGTCTAACAGGTACGTATGTGCTACAGAAGCTATGGGCCAAAGGTAGATGTAAAATGAGGGCAGACCTGTAGAGTACTGAGCAGTACGGTTGTTAAAGATAGAAGCCTATACAGTTAATGGAATGTTTTCTCTCCCCACCCTCATCTGCATCAGTAATTATTATTCATATACTACGGGTATGTTGATCTCAAAACCTATTGTTGGGACATGTGTTCCATTATTGTTCATATATTTAATAAGTTGCATAGTAACATACCTTGTTCAAATGCCATTATTGGTGGCCTGTTGCCGTCACTGTAACTTGCATGTTGTTAGAAAGCTTATGGTTGTTCCATTTATGCATGTGTTCTGTCTGCTATGCAACTGTATCAAATCTGTTGGTTTGGGTTAATTGGAACACCCGCGCATGCTGTTATAACTAATTATGAAATCTTTTGTTCATGACTAACCAATATATCCTGGAAAACCACAACACCATAGCATCTTTGGCAAGGCAGAGCCTTGTGGATCTGCCTGTCCCACCTCATCTGGCCATGGCACTGGGTCTCAGCCTGTCTGGGACCCAACTTGGATCATCCTCCTTCACTGGTCCTGTACCACCTTCAGGTGGAAACATCTCAGGGGACAGGGCCCATCCCCCCTCGGTGCAGGCACAGAGAGGATCCTGTCACCCACAACATGTTCTGGGTTATGGTGCACAGTGTCATCTGCTCAAAGTTCAATGGATGTCTGCACCAGATGGAGGGTCGCCTGGCACACCTGGAAGGCCAGACTGCCAGTGTTGTCTAGCTCCCAGCACAGCCACCTTCAGGGCAATGCAGGTGCAGTGGTGACTGCCCGTGGGTGGGGAACTCAGTCCCACTGTATCCATTTGGGGGCTCATGGGCCCCTGATTTCCAACCACCCTCCCTTCCAAGGTGTTTACCCTCCTAATGTGTCATATGCCACCCATGTCTGCTGTCTTGTGTGTCTTGTCTGTCTGCAAATGCAGCAAATCCTACCCAACCTACCTCCCCAAACATAACTACAGCCCTTCCCCAACATCCCACTCTCACCTTAAAAAAAGGGCAAATGTCTCACAAAAAATCATTGCCCTATACATAGCTCAACATTTTGTCACCATGTCCAGTGACATAAATCAATCTACAACCAAATTACTCTACAAAGGTGTGTTGCCAGCACCCCTCCCTGTGGAGTGTGAGGCTGTAAATTCCAATTTTTTCACATCAGTCAAAGCTGTTGCTGTAGAAGAAATGTAGAGCTACGGTCCTTTCCTACACCCGTCCTGTACATCCCTAGCTGCTTTTCCTAATGTTTTACCCCCTGCTTGCCCCCATTTCACCACTTTCCTATCGCCCTTTTTTCTTTTCTTTATTTACAATTAGAGCAGGTGTAAGCAGGAATAAGCGTGGCTAAGAGAAGCTAAGAGGACTTAACCCTCTGTTAGCATCATATGGCTTCACACAAAACCACATACACCTGCTTACAACTGCTTAAAAGTGCTTTAATTACTCTGTCTCCATCAGCCCTTGTTCTGCCCAGCAACAAAATGACTAACTCTGCAAGTCTGAAACACAGGGCACTGTGTACTATAATCAGAGCAATGTACCACTACACCACCTGAGCTGTGGGGACTTGCAACGCTTTTACAAGCATATCATGCATTATGGTCAATTAACATTAATGAAAAAAATGTTATCAGTACCACCTCTTGAACCTAGGACCCTGTGCACTCTAGTCACTGCAGCCACCACTACTTCACATGAGCTGTGAGAATTGCAAATGCTTCAGTAAATATATCATACAGGATGGTCATCCAACATTTTGGTAAAAATCTGTTTATTTAGTACTGTTATATACATATACATATATATGTATATCTATGTATATAACATAACTCTTATGCATATATCAACCTCTTACTGCAAGACATCTGCTGCTACCCTGCTCCCTAGTGATAGGGGTTGGGTGTTTAGGTACTGGGGATGTCCTGCTTTCCTGATAGGGGGCAGAGGGGATACATTTCCACTGAATCTGTCAGCCAGTGGAGTGACTATATCTACAGCATTTGTGTATGTGGTGTCCTTGACCACCTATTCTGCACAGATCTAGGAACTTGCTTTGGGAATGCAGACATATGTGAGGAAGGCCTTATCATTGTCTGTCTTAGATGTGGGCAATTTGGACTCAGAGTTGCCTTTAGTGGATTTCACTGGTGCTCTTATTTGTTTGTTCAGGCTAACAGGTTATTACTTCCAATTGTGCACCTGCTCCTTCTCGGTCCTGGACAGCAATGTTATCCTTTTGGTATATAGTTACTTTATTGCAGATTTTTTGGACAGGTTTAGTCTCCCTTGCAGACAATGATGTTGTCCTGTCAGGTATTTTTTGCATCTCTATCTATATGTTGGCATGCTAGTTTTGTGTACATTTGGAGTTGGTGCCTGATCCTCTACTGGGGTAGCTGGCTCATCAGCTGTTTATGCCATCCCTTTGGTTGTTGTGATCAGCTTGAGGGGCATTTTCCTTTTACCAAGGCTAGAGGTGGTTTAGGTGAGATGGTGATATGACATGTGACCGCTTTTCTGTTGGAACTTGCCAGGGAGGATGATACCATAGGGGTGCTGCAGTGGTTGATCATGTTGGTTACTGCCAAGTCCAACATCGATATCACACCTTGTGGGGGTATCAAGTGGCTGTCCTAAGGATGTATCATTGATAAGATGAGGGCATCTCTGTGCATTTCTGTTCTGGAATGGTTGGATTCCCAATCATTGCTTGGGTAACATACGTCAGCCAGGATCAGGGTGACAGGTGGAATCTTGATAGATTAATAGAGGGCAAGATATGTAAGGCAAGTGAGTCAGATATGTTGGCTTGTAGCTATGTATAATTTGCATAGGGGTCTTGTCAACAGTTGACTGCACTTGGAGTGTCTCGTGTGTGTTAGACTATTTGACCAGCCTGGAGGTGTATGTCTTTCTAATATATATTTATACTCCACTGGCTGTGGGATAGGACAAGTGATCAGGTAAGGATGAGTTTCTCTCCGCGGCTGTGGGCCAGGTTTCTTTAAGTGCACAAATGTCACCATCGTCCAGGGTTATGACTGCTTGCAATGAATCCATTTTCCTGTTTAAACTCCTGTTGTTTAGTGGCATGGCCTATAATTTGCATTTTGTAGAGTGCTTTATGTTGGTAATATGGACCCCATGACTTTATCTGCAACTGCATTCTCCCCACCTAGCCTACTAACCTCCCTCCTCCATACTAAACTACTAAACACCTGGATAACACTGAATGAAGGCTAATCTAATGATATTTTCATAAACGTATATATTGTAGATAGCTTTTGCCCCTTTCCTCTCTCTTCCAATGATTGTTTTACTGACTTCTTAAATATTTAAATGCTATGTATCCATATAACAATTTCTGTTATCTAACATGAAATCTAATTGCAACTGTAACTGTTTTACTTTATTCTGATTGTAATTGCAGCTTAATCAATGTAATGCGGAGCTTTTCTCCCTAGGTCTCTAATGAAAATGGGTTCTTAGAGCCCAGTGGACCTCCCCGGTCATCAAACTGGAAATACATAAATACATAAATAAATAAATAAGGCACTATGGAGGAGGCAAGGCCCTTTGCCAGAGGTCTGAAGGCCAAGTGAGACAGATGCAGGCCATCTCTAGCAAGGCAGTGTGGTCTGTCGATCATGTGTTCCCAGGCTGCAAGGCAGTGGATCCCCCTGGGGTGACACCAGTAAAGGAGCCAAGTGTTACTAACAATCAATTTCTGTTTGTATTGAGCCATCATTCTGGGTGACAGCAGACTGATGATTAAGGCTACGGACATACCTGCATGGGACACATATTCAGCAAGCTGAATAATGTCTGTCTTCCTATAGTCCAGGGAGGTACATCTGACATCGTTCACACCACCATGTACCAGGCCGTAGTGATAAATTTACCTGTTGTGGGGTGAATTGAGTGTGATATGGTAGATTATGGCACCTGACAAACAAGTGACCTTGACTTTCTCTTTATCTTGCCTGGTGAGAGACACATCTGTGTGTCTTCCAGTGGAGTCTTCTATGAGTAATATGTTGGGTGTATGGTAAGGCCTTAGTGTTTGCAAGACTCTGGTGTGTAGACTCTGCATGATCTGTGGTGTATAGGTTTGTGGAGTTCTCATGTGTTTTTGCCTCTGAGGTGTCCTTTGTTTGGGTTTTTTTTTGTTGTGGACCTTCCCTTACATGGGTATGTATTGTGTATTTGCAGGTGATGTTTACTGACTCCATACACTACATGGCACCTATGTTACTGCACAGTTTGTTCTGGTATGCACATTCTCCATTTGTCTGGCCAGTGGTTCCACTTTCCCTTATGTGTGTCTCTTTGTCCTTCTGTAGTCCAGTCACAGGCTTTGCCCTCAGTAGCTGCTGTTATGTATTCGTACTTCTGGTGTGAGCAGTGTAAATGCCGTAACATCACACACAATGTTATGGACTTCATACCTCTGAGTATATCTATTTAGCAGGTTGTCCATCATTGCACCACTACATTTGCTGTTGTCCTCAGACAGTTTGTGTTACTATATGTTATTATGAGGCTATGTGTTGCCCTAGCTGTCAAACTGTCACAGAATAACATCTGTACAGGCCCATATATGACAGTCAGACAAAGGCCCACACACGGGGATGGAGTGCTAATACTGTTCTGCCAAACACAGACAGTTGGGAGACCAGTTTGGTATTTGCTTGATTACTCTTATGGGTATAAAGTCTGCTTCTCCACTGTCTGGCATTGATGTTTTGACATGACCCTTTCTTGTTTAACAGATAGTTGGCAGGCAAATGCAATGTTAGGACAGGCAGAACAGATATCATTCTGTGATAACATGTCATTCCAGGGGTATGGATGTTTGCCAGTGACATGTTGTCAGTCCTGGCACAGTAAGTTGGCAGCATTTTATAACCTGCCAGTACACTGACCTTCAGGTACCTGCTGTCCTACTAGGCACCATACCTCTCGATTATTTAGACGCAGACATCTGGACAAAGCCATAAGTAATTTGGGTACAAAGGCCTACATATAGGGACCATTCTTGACTATTTGCCTTACAAACCTAGAAAGGTGATACAAAAACAGGTTTTGCATTAGCATGCATTTTCCTAAAGGGTATGAAGTCGAACACTACAATCTGTCATTATTTTCTGACTTTAGTCTTTCGTGATTTGCCAGTGATTTGCCAGTAAGCCACAATTTCATTGTAAACAGACCATAAATATGATGCAAACCTATGGACATTCTGCAAAAAGTCTGTACAGTTTAGAGGTATGCTAGGTTCTGTGTTGGTTGATCTGAGCTGTGTACTGTCCATATGTGTGGCTCCCTGTCCCTGACCAGTCCAGCTTTCCTGCACTAACAGATATTGACATCTGAACAGTGTGAACAACTCCTATCATAGCTGTATTTGACATGCAAAATAGTTGGCACTGCAGTTCTTGGAACATGGACCCTGTCAACCACAGTACTGTACCTAGGCCACTAAGACACAACAGCCAGAAGTAAGTGCAGGCCACATACTGACAGTATTAACCACACATAAACATAGCTCATTGACACCTGCATATTGTGGATATGCAACAAGTTATCAAATTGATTGGGACAGCCCTGGGAATGTGTGC
This sequence comes from Protopterus annectens, assembly GCF_019279795.1. Taxonomy (NCBI): domain Eukaryota; kingdom Metazoa; phylum Chordata; order Ceratodontiformes; family Protopteridae; genus Protopterus; species Protopterus annectens. Next base: position 1,204,072,635 of record NC_056733.1, on the reverse strand, counting down.
TTTGTTGATAATACCCTACAAACATTAATGTTACTGCATTTCTATGGGAATATGGGTATGTGGGAGGGGGGGCAGACCTGTTAACTGTCCACATTTGCACAAGACAACAGGTTAGATTGTAATGGCAGACATTTGGGTTTCAGACTTCTTATCCTTCAGAGCTTTACTGCAACTGCAAGACCTGCTGTGATATCACTGTGTAAGTCTGTATGGGAATATGTCATCATTGTCCCCATTTGTAGGCCTTTGCCAGACATTTCTTTATGGTTTTCTATGGCTGACTTGGTGTGTGAGGCTGAGGGGTGAGTATGGGACTCCCACATTGACATCCATGCATGTGACCTATGACCCCCCCCAGTTATTTAGCCCCCCACATATACTGCAGTAATATTTGTCAACTAGGGGACTGCTGCATACTCTGGGGAAGCCAGTATTGGGCAGTCATTTACTGTTGTCCCACATAGCTACCAGTTGTCTGCTGCTATCTCAGTAGGCCACACCATTCCCTTAGATGCATGTAGCAATACCATAGCTATGCCACTACAACGTATTACTCCATTCATTTAATGCTTAGAAGACTGACTTACCTTGTGCCTGTGGCAGTTGTGGGGAAGGTGCTTGAAGGCTGGCTCTGTTGGATGCATGCAGTATACAGCCTATACATGGTAAAATACAGGTAGTGTGATGTGCATGGCATCCATTTTACTGTGTGTATGAGTCAGAGAGAGGAGACAGTCCCTGGGTCCCTACAGTGTCAGTGTGTGTGTGCTGTGTGTTGCCTTTTTGCCAAGGCCTGGGCATACTGGGCATGCCTCCATTTGCCTACAGGACCAGGCTCAGGGAGTTCCTCCTCCAAGTCCCCCTATGCCTGTGGGGGCCTTGGCAATGGGTGGGTTGTGTGGCCCTTCCCTGTGATGTTCCTGCTGCAGCTGTTTCCGCAGGCTTATATTGTGTAGCATGGGTTCTACCTGACATAATCAACACGCCAGAAGACCGACAACGCAATCACCGAAACCACATAACCGACAGTGCAAAAACACGAAACCCCACATGCCCGACAATGAAATAACCGACGGTACACAAACACGAAACCTCATACACTGCATACACCACAATCACAACAATCAACAAACAAAACACATTCCCTGTCCAAAAACCACACACACAACACAAGCACACCAAAATCCCTACAAACCCACACTAAACCTCACATACACAACTATCTACAACCCTAACCCAAACCCTAACCCTAAGGTCTATCACTACCGCACACTTACCTGACCCGCTCCCTAACCCTAACTCACTTAGCCTGCCCCTGACCCAAACACAATCACTACCGCACACTTACCTGACCTGCTCCCTAACCCTAACTCACTTAACCCGCCCCTAACCCAAACACAATCACTACCACACACCTACCTAACCTGCGCACTGACCCTAACTCACTTAACCCACCCCTATCCCCACAGACCGTCAATATCCACACTTACCTTACTCGCACCCTAACGTCCGTCACTACCGCATACTTACACAGCCTTTTCCCATGTCGGCATCCTCGGTGTCGGTGTTTTCATCCATCGCGTCGGTCTTCTGAATTGTCAATCTTCTGGGGCTCGCGATTCGCTTGTCGGTCTTCTGGCGTGTCGACTAACTCAGGTAGACCCGTAGCATGGCACATACTATGAACATGTGTGAACGTATGGCTGGAGAGTACTGCAGGGCTCCACCAGATATATCAAGGCAGTGGAACCATGATTTGAGCATCCCAAACACATGCTCTACAATGTGCCTGGTTTGTGTGTGTGCCTCATTATGGCATTCTTCAGTGTGTGTGTGTGTGTGTGTGTGTGTGTGTGTGTGTGTGTGTGTGTGCATGTGTGCGTGAGTGCGTGTTTGCGTGTGTGCGTGTGTGTGGCAGTTCCTGGAGTGATAGCCCTTGCGGTTGACATAGACTCTACCCTCTTCACCGGGTGGTGCCTTGATGTGGATGTGCGTGCAATCAATGGCACCCAGTACGTCTGGGTAGTCTGCTACATGGTGGAAGAGACCCATATTGCTGATCATCTCCTCACGGCTGCTGGGGCAATATATATGCTCACCAGCATGTGTTCGCATGACATCCAGGAACTGGTGGAGTACCCTGGATGCAGATGCCTATGGGACCCCCATGATGTCCCCAGTAGGTCTTTGGAAGGTACCTGTAGCTAGCATTCTTAAGGCTGCACATACCTTAATTTCATCTGAGATGGGTATCTCTGTTGGCTCTAGGTCTGAGGTGAGGCCGGCACAGCTCGATGAGTTGCTGAGGTAAGTCCCTCTCCACTCTGTAGTGCTCTAGTATCTCCAGATCATGTAGCCCTGGTAGGTTACCCTGGGTCTGAACACTCTTCTCCTCATCTTCAGTCTGGGATGGCTATCAGCATTATCCTCCTAACCGCCATCAGTCTCTAGCTCATACTGATTTATCAAAGTGACAGCAAACCCTAACATTTTGTCAGTTAAAATTCCCTCCTGTGTACACCAATGGTGCAGGATTTGTGGGAAAAACCAGATGAAAGGTGTTTGCATATTTTATACTGTTGTGCTGCAAATGCTGCCTGTGTGATTGGCTGACTATGATACAGTCAACCTGCCAGCTATATTATTTGTACTCGAGTGCCTTTATTCTATTTCTTGTTTTTTTTTTCTTCCCATTTCCACCCCTGCTAAGCCCCATGGCACGCAAACCCGCTGCTCTAATGTAAGCATTTCTGCTATTTACTTTTGTTTTTTGTTTTTGTTTTTTTGCTCTCTTTCAGCCCCATGGGGTGCCATGCAAACTGTTTTAGCAAGTGTAAACATTGCTGAGCAGAAAGGGCCATCCTCTGGACATGAACATGCTCCTCATTTCTTGAAAGAGCTGAGCACAGCTAAGCAGCCTTGGACATGCCCCCTTGCTTACCTGCCTAGCTGAGTGCAAATAGGAACTGCAGAGTTCCAGTGTGCTTACACCAAACACAACATATCCTCTTTTCATGTCAGCTGCTTCTCCTGCTTACACCACTGCATTATAGCTCCTACACGGCTAGGTGCACATGGAGACGGTCTCCCACATTTCTATTCAATAAATTTGGCTCATTTGCATAACCCACTGCCTTAGACCCTAGTTACCCCACTACTCTGGAGCCTATGTCCTTAGCTACTGCTGTTACCTGTTATTGTTTTGCTTCAGCATGCTACCCACTATAATGGCAAAAGTCATCTTTCAGATTAAATTGTCTTTTTACATTTTTTTTTTATTTTCTGAATGATCTTGTTTGCACGCTGCTGCACTCCTCTTAAATGGCTGAAATTGGCCAAAAAAATTAGATTTTTATAGTTTTAAAACAGTATTAATACTGATAATACATGCTTTACTTTGAGCTGTTATGCCCCTGTTTTGATTTTTGCAGAAATGTAATTGGTTAGTAACAGAATACATTTCTGCAGCAGACATGGCTCTGACACGGATGCCTGTCTGCTTACTGAATCGCTAATTCGCCTCATTTGCCTGTTTTTTCACCAGCAAATAAGGTGATTAGCATTATTCCATTGCATCCATGTCAGAATAGTGCTGGGGGCTCGTACACACCCCCCAGCCTTGTTTACTGGATCGCTCGGCAGCCATATTCCATGCTATAGTAGCTACACTATTCAGACAAGGACAATTGCTCCGTGTAAGCTTCATTGAATCCCAGCCAAAATATTGCACTGTAAAATTAGAGAAAGTCCAGTTGTGTAAGTAAATATACCATAATAGTAGGTGTTCAAATGATCATTGCTGTAGTAGCCTTAGATATATGGGTCGTATTCTAGCAAGGATATAAAAGCTTCCAAACCTCCAGAGCATCTTCCACAAACCCAAACTGTCAGATAGCTTGAAGTGATCTGATTAAAAGTGAGGTTTGGGTGCCGACTCCTTTAGAACATTCCTGCCACAACAGAGACAGACAACCAAACCCTGTCATAAACAATGCACCAACAATAAAATAAAGGGGATGGTGGAAGGGAGTGACTACTGCAGCAGTGATCATTCAAACATCAAGTGTTATGGTAAGTTTACTTAAACAACTATACTATGTTCATCATAATGATCACTGTTGCAGTAGCCTTAACTATATGGGTAGATTACCCTAGCTTGCTAGAGCTGGGAGGTGGAAGGAGAAGAATCCAGGAGACCCTGGAGAATGATCCTTGCAAAGCCTGATCTAGACGTAGGCAGGCATGTACACAGAACCAAGTTGCAGCTTCTAGAATACTCTTAGAATCTAACCCTTTCGAGAAAGCTATAGATGAAGCCAAGGTCATGGTAGAATGGACTACGACCCTGCCTGGAAAAATGTTGCTGTGGTGAGTATAAAAAAGTTAATAGCCTTAGACAACTATTTGGAAACAGTCTGTATTAATACAGGTTGTCTCATTTTCTTACCATCACAAGAAAAGAACAGATGATCAAGATGCGAAATAATTAGTTCTGTCAAGATAATAGTCAAGTTGTCGTGGACATCAAAGGTATGGGGTATCCCTTCTCCCTCATTTTTAAGATCAGTAAAAAAGAGGAGTAATGGATAATCTGGCTTAAAGTAAACTTGACTACTGATTTAGGTATGAAAGACAGGTTAGTTCTCAAAGAAATCCTGTCTCTGTGGAAAATGAGATAGAGTTGACTCACTATAAAAGCTTGCAGCTCAGATACTCTTCTTGCAGAGGTCAGCGCAGACAGTAAAGCTGTTTTCCATGTTAAGAACCTCATGCCAGCCAGATTAGCTGGTTCAAATGAAGCAAGTGTTAGCCTCTCTAACAAACAACTAAGATCCCAAGAAGAGGTAACTGGTTTTCATGGAGGCATCTTAAGGAAAAGCACTTTCAAAAACATTTTGACATGAGGAAGCCTTTAATGAGGATGATACATGGGTGGACATGCTGAAATGGCCAATTAATAGGCCTTGATGGAGGAGTAAGAAAGGCCATTGTAAAGTAACTCACATAAATATTATAGAACTGGAGAACAACTAGTCTTGAATGGGTGCTGGATATGATGTTGACACCAACTAGAAGAACTTTTCCATTTAGTAGTATCTGATTTCTTAGTCGCATGCTTTCTTGCCTCCAGCAGTGGTTTCTGCACGTCCTGAGCAAACAGCTGCCTAAAAGAAAAAACCTTTTCATCCAGGCAGTCAGCTGAAGTTGATTGCAGTTAGGGTGTATTAAACGTGCTTGATCTTGTGTGAGTAGATCCATTCTCTGAGGAAGCTTATGGTAATTGGCCCTGGCCATTTCCAAAATAAGGGAGATCCACTGTTGCCTGAGCCAGAAAGGGAGTCACCACAAAGTTCTTGGGGAATTCTTTATGAATCATCAGAAGTACCCAAGATATCAGTGAAAAGGGTGTAAAAGCATACAGGAACAGCCCTATCAAAGAAAAAGAAAAATACACCTGTCATTCTGGCCTTCTTGCATGGAGTCCTAGAGCATAATCTTGCTAGCTGATTATTTAAAACAGAGGCATATGGGTCTGCTAGAGGAAATCCCCACAGATGGATAAAATCTTGGAAGGCCCTCTGATCTAGTTTGCATACGCAAGGGTCTGCCATGTCCTGTCCAACTTAGCTGCCACACAGTGTTGGTTTGAAAGACTGAAGTATACCTGTAGAATGAGACTTTGCTGTGAAGCTATAGGTTCATAGGTTCATACTAGGCTATCTGCCCTGGGGCATTTATAAGCCTAGCCTGAGTGTGTTTGGCTTTTGCCACCCTTTAATTTGAGTTTGTTGTGCCCTTTTTAAGGTTAGTTTACTGTGCCTCTGTTTAGTAGTGACACAGAAGTAATCCCCAGGGTAAACCTACAATCTCCCATCCACTCATCAAGATTCCTCTTGAAGAGAGCCAGTGAGGTGCTCTGCCTAACATGGACTGGGATTTTATTCCAGAGTAAAGGGAGCCTCTGGGTTATGAATCTGGCTGTCCAGCATGTTCTATTTATTTCTGTGCCAAGGTTCATGTCCCTCTAGCGTGTGGTTCTAAGGGATTTAGATTTTCTGAGGTGGAGCATGTCCATTAATTCTAGGTTGGACATAGCTTTGTATGTCAGGCCTAGATTGCCGCAAAGTAGGTGGTATGCAACTGAGTAGAGCTGGGGGTTTTTTAACCGGGCAGCATATGGGATTTGTTTGAGTCCCTTGATCCTCTTTGTGAGGTACTTTTGGGGTCTTTCTAGTTGCTGCAGGTGTCGGGTAAGGTACATCCCAAAAGGGGCATTGTATTCTATGATGGGCCTGATGAGGGATGAATAAAGGGGCACTATTACCTCGCTTGATCTGGATGTGAATCCTTTCGTAATAAGGTGGGCTATGTAGAAGGTCTTTCTAAACACTTTGGCAATGTGGTTGTCAAAGGAGAGATTGCTAACAACTTGGGTCCCCAGGTCTCTAATTACTTCTTCCGTATTTAATGGGTTGCCACCTATGTGGTAATTTGTGGGCACTTTGTTTTTGCCAAAGGGTATGACTATACACTTTTTGGCATTTAGCTTTAGGCCATGGCTCTGGCACCAGTTATCCATCTCTGTGAGACATTTTTGGAGGCTGTTTGTGCCAGCTGGAGAGTCAATTATGGCACCCAGTTTGCAGTCATCCTCCCTTGTTGGCCTATACCTCAGAGAAGTATATGCCAAACAAGAGAGGTCCCAAGACAGAGCCTTGTGGGACACCACTTGTAACCGATTTTGAGTCTGACATGGCTACGGTAACTCTGACTCTTTGGGTTCTGTCTTTGAGCCAGTTAGCAACCCATCTTGTGACATAGGGGTTTATATTTAAGCTGGATAGCTTATCTATGATGCCCGAGTGGGGTATTGTGTCAAATGCCTTTGCAAGGTCCAGATAGGCTGGGTGGACTACCTTCCCTTCATCTATGGCCTTGATGACTGTTTCGAAAAAGTCAACCAGGTTCAAGAGGCAGGATCTGCCCTTGACAAAGCCGAATTGGGTAGGATCTAGTGTCTGTAGGTCTCCAATGTCTTTGTTTATGAGTTCCATGATGATCCTCTCCATGGTCTTGCAGGTAAGGCTAGTCAGGCTTATGGGGTGATAGTTACCAGGGTCCGTTGAGGCACCACCTTTGTGGAGTGGGATCACTGTTGCTGTACGCCAATCTTTGGGTACATATCCTGTAGTGAGGCTGAGATTGTACAGCAGTTTTACGTGAGGGTTTAGTTCTTCTTGGAGTTCATGTAGGAAGCAACCCGGGACACCATCTGGTCTGATTGAAGCAGTGTTTTTTGCTTTGGAAAGGGCGGATTTCACCTGAGCATCTGAGATGTTAGGGAGGCTGCACTCTGCTGGGATAGATATTTGCTCTTTTTGGGGGGAAGGGGGGGAGAAGTTTGCACTGAACCTATCTGTTGCATCCCAGGTTCCTAACATAGCTAAAGAAAGCCTTGTGATTGTCTTTAGTGTCCTGTGCAATTTTTCTCTCGAAGCTGGCCTTGGAGGATTTTATGAGGGATCGTAATTTTTTGCTAGTACTGATCAGAGATGCCTTCCATTTTAGGGATTTTGCTCTATCATGTAGTAGCTTCCTCCTTCTGTTGTACAATTTATTTATGGCTGGGGTCCACCAGACTGGACGCCTGCCTTTGGATGATTGGGTCTTGTTTTTGTTTGGGATAGCATGATCCATGCATTCTTGGAGGTGTCCATAGAATGCGTTTATATAGGATTCTGTGGTTTGGGCCGTAGTTTCCACTGGCCCGGGGGCCTTGAAGGATTACACCTCGGTTTTGAGAAGTGTGAAGTTCGCTTTTGAGAAGTTTTTCACTATGGTTTTCTGGGCTGGGGGTGGGGTCGGGTTTTTGAATATCCAGTGAAATTAATTTATGGTCTGATCTTACCAATGAGGGGTATACTTCTGGTGTGGAGCATAGGGTCCCCATGTTGGTGATGATCAGGTCAAGCATGTTTTCCCCTCTTGTGGGCATTGTGACTAGTTGTTCCATGGCATTTGAGTTTATAAATTCGAGGAGCCTTTGGGCTAGGGTGTTGGGGCTTGAGTAATGCTCCCAGTCTATGTTTGGGTAGTTGAAGTCACCCAATATAATGGTGTTTGGAGAGATCTTCATGTTCTCCAATGTTTTCAGGAAGGCCGAGTGGGATTCCTGATTTTGAGATGGTGGTCTGTAGCATGCTATAAACTGAAAGGCAGTTTTGCCCACTGTTAGTTGCACATGGATGGTTTCTGATGCTTCATGCAATGCCAGTAACCTGGAGGTGTGGGTATCCTTGATGAATATGGATACTCCCCCTCCTTTTGTGGTTTGGTCCGAGTTTTGGGGCTGAAAAGCATGATATGAGGTATAACCTTGTAGTGCTGGTGTGCTCTCTGGAGCCTTGAACCAGGTTTTTGTCACTGCGCAGATATTGATGTTCTCTATACTGAGGAGAGCTTCGAGTGCGTGCATTTTGAGGTTTAGACTTCTGGCATTTAGCAGAATTACCCTTAGTTTCTTGTTCTTTGTGTTTTCTATGGAGGTGGGTTTGTCTTTTGAGCCTTGCCTAAAAAAGGCACTATGGGGGTGGCAAGAGCCTTTGCCAGTATCTAAAAGCCCAGGGGTGACAGGTACAAGCTGTCCCTAGTGAAGCAACATGGCTTGTCGAGCATGTCATCCCAGGCTGACAGGCACTGGATCCCCTTTGAATGACACCAAAATTTTAGCCAATTGTTAAAATAGATCATTCTGTCTTTATAGTGTGGCATCATTCTAGGTGAGGGTAAGATGCTGCTCAAGGTCAGGGTCATGCCAGCCTGGGCTACATGATCGGAGAGCTCCTCTATGTCTCTTTTCATGTAGTCGAGGGAGGTACGTCTCAGGTCATTCACACCATCATGTACTATGACAGAGTCATATTTGTACTTGCTTTGGAGTGACCTGAGTGCTTGCGTTATGTGCGGATCCTAGCGCCTGACAGGCAGCTCACTGTGACTTTCTCCTTGTTCAGCCTGGTGAGCGGGACATCAGTGTGTCTGACTATAGAATCACCTATTACAAGTGTATCAGGTGTGTTTATCAGGCTTAAGGGCTGTGACTGTTTGGCACACTGACTTTGTGAGCTATGTGTTGCACATGTTTTGCTGTGGGGTAGCGTTTGCTTGGATGTCTGCTTTGGAGGTCTCTGCTGCTTAGGTAGATTTTTATTTAGAACCTCCAAGTATGTTTTTGTGTGTAGATGTGTTTGGTTTGCTGTTGTGGTAGGACTATGTGAGACTGGATTGTGAGCCATGCTATATTCCGAACTAGCATGGCTAATCTGCAGAGGGGGTACAACCTACTTCCTCTCTGCTTGAAGATGTATCATATGACTGTGGTATTGTCTGAAACAACTTGAAGATGATTCCGAGAGTTAAGTGCCTTGATCATGCCGACCATCTCTTTCATATTTATTTGCTTGCATCTGTCCTAGTGTCCTATACATCTTGCAGTATTATCCTCCTGAAACTGTAAAGTCCAAGATGTCTTTGATGACTGTCTATTTTTGAACAAGGAGGGATAAGGGAAGACCCAAATTTAGAGTTATTTGCTGTCGCCACCAAGTAATTTTCCTACTGATAAACACCAGCACTGAGATTTGAAAAGTAAAGAGGTGTTAAGGCTAGGCCAAAGAGAATTCAGATACCATGGTATCTTTCTCATGCAGAGTCTTACCAGGGTTATCATGAGAATCATTGATGCCATGAGATGCATAATCCTGAGGTATTCTCTAGCAGTGACTGAAGTCTGAGTGGAAAACCTAAGAAATAGATCTAAATATAGGCCTATTTTTTCCTGTAAGAAAATCACTTTGAACTGAGGTGTCAACTGACAATCCTGTGTGAAGGAGTCAAAAAGGACTTTTGAATGTTCTCTTGGAATGACAGCTTGTGTAAGACATTTCTCACCCAAGTGAGAGATTCCTCACACTTTGAAAAAGACTCTGCAAAGACAAGTAAGTCATCTAAATATGGAAAAAAGAAAATGGATACCCTGTAGCCTTAACTGCAGCTAGCCACTTAGTGAACACCCTTGGTGCAGTGGATAGCCCAAAGAGTAAAGCAAAGAACTGATAAGAACTGATAAAGTGATACAGACACACACACACACACACACACACACACACACACACACACACACACACACACACACACACACACACACACACACACACACACACACAGACCTTACATGCCTGAAATCTGAATGAAAGGAATGAGAAGAAAAGCATCTTTAAAATGTAAAATTACCAGGAAATTTGGGCGAGGAAGATGCAACAGATTATGAAGTGACAACACATTGAAGTTAGGCTCTATCTCAAACAGGTCTAATAAGAAAGGTCCAGAGCTGGTCTCCAAGGATCTTTATTCTTTGGCACTAAAACATCCTCAAACAAAATCCTTTCCCACCTTGAGAAGGAGGACATACACGTCTATCACTCCCTGGAACAGCATGTAGTGAAGGACAATTGGAAATAAAAGGAGTCTAGTCTGGTGGATGACGAATAACATAACCTGTTGGTAAGGAGGAATATTCTTTCACTTCCATCTATAACTGTGATGAACTACCTCCAGAGCCCATTAGTCTGAAACTATATGTTTCCAAAGAGAAAAATGGAGATGGGAGGGGGGAACAAAGTCCTCAAATAATCAAACTTAGTTGAACTAGTCTAGGTTTTGGGGGTTCTTTAATTATTTTTGGAACATCATAGCCATTATGCCAAAATCAGTTGAGGGATTAGAGAATTCCCTAGAAAATTAGAAAAAGGAGTAAAGGAAATCTTAGAGATTCCCTGAATTATTCATCATACTTTTTAATTGTCTCTGCAGCAAATGAAGCAAAAAGTTAATCTCTATCCAAAAGAAAAAAATAAAATCTCATTATTCACATCCTCTTGGGATGTTCTGAGAATGCAGCCAGGCAAATCTCCTCAAAAGAGTACAAGAGGCCATGGCCTTAGAAGAATTATCAAATGAGTCATACACACACTGCAGAGAGCAGTGATGAGTATAATAGAAGAAACTGTATCATTTAAAGCAGATGTTTCCTCAGAAGAAGAAACTGCAGACCAAACATATCTCATACTTCCACAATTAGTCAGAATAATTGTTAACACTTAAGCCTGATAATTCAACATTCTGAAAATCAAAATAGCAAAAGCATTCATTATTTTCTTGTATCCATCAATAATTTTCCCATCTGTATCAGAAAGAGGAAGATAAGAATTAACTAACTTTTTTGTAGCAGTAGGAATAAATAAAGCTATAGCTTCTGGGTCATGTTTGGGACTGTATTAAAAACTTAAAAAGATATTCCCTGGTTTGGGAAGAGTGTATTAAAAGCATAAAAAGACATTCCCTGGGATTCAATAATTCACCTGAAGCCTACATGGAGTTTATATGTGTACATAGTGATACACGGCGAGCAGCAGGGCTAATTATTTATTCATGCCACGCACCATGTTTAAATGCAAATAAGCACAGTTTTGTGGCTGGCAACATTGTTTCTGGACAGGAAACCATGTAAAGCAACACCGATAGCAATCCTGTTTACATCAGGGCACAGTCAGTTAGTGTGTTTGCCCAGAAGGCCACAGTGATCACCAGGGCTTAACACATAAGTATCCATAGCTCTCAATCTCTTAGTGCAAGAAATCTGGACAAAACCCAACATAATGTGGGGACAATGACCCAGAAATAGGAGCAGATTTTACATCTTTGCAAGTTTAAACTTAGAAATGTACTAGAATAACAAGGCTTGTGTTAAGAACTTAAGATACATTTTCTGAAGGATATGAAGCCTGAAACTAAAATGTATGTAATTATTTAGTGACATCAGTTTGAGATCATCCCAGTGATATGGCAGAAAAACACAAATTTTATAAGGAATAGACCAAAATATATGTCAAAATTCTGGACATACTGTGAAAATCTGGACAGTTGAGAGGTATGATATGCATATGGTCCAAACACAGTACAGGAGAGTGTATACAGTGCAATTTATTGTGAAATCCCATTCCTGGCATTCTGTACCGATGTGTAAATGATCTGTAAAGATACATGGACTGCCATGTAAAATAAACACTCAGGGGAAGTGTGTATATTGCATAGAGACACACAGATTGCAAACATAAATTGTAGGAATGAATACAGGGAAAGAGGACAGGTGAAACAACCTAATTGTACAGCATATGAGTACATGTCAATGGAAGACAGGTGTAGCAGCAACATCAAACAGATATCAATATGGTACAGAAGGAACTGCACAGAGAAATTGTGTGTTATGTGACCGTCACACAAGGTGACAAAAGAATGGGGAAGATGCCTGTGTGAGATAAGCATCCTTACATAAACAATGCAGAGGACATTTATTAGGGTCATTATATACAATTGGGGTATGGTACGTTTTGTGAAGCTGTGCAAACTGATTTGCCTGAACATGAGTGTAATCTCAGCAGAAGTTCCAGCAAGTGGAACACAGGTAAAGGCTCATGAAAAACATTAAAAGAAGCATGCAGAATCATGGACAATATCAGAAAAATACCACAAGTAATCCCATGCCTCTGACTTATGTGATTTAGAGTAATCAGAGAGGGTTCTGCACAAGAACACTTGCACAGCTAATATGAAATGTCTGCACTATATGCGGGTAATCACGCACACTATCCTGACACTGTAACAGCCAAGAATTGAACAGGAGAACCTCTTGTGTGAGGTGACAATGCAAACTGCTGTACCACTCTGCTGTTTAGCTGGAGTCTATGATTGCCCACAGTCTGTAGTCCTTCAGACAACTGTTTGGACACAGGATGTGTATGTCACTAGTAATGTCTGTGACTTAAATAATGGACAGGAAAGGGCCTAGCAAACAGCCCTGATGTACAGGCCTGATTACTGGACCTGAGATATAGTTCATTTCACACATTTCAACATATTCAACATATCTCAATGTCATGTATGTGATACAGTGATCTCCTCACTTGGTGATGCAGATGTTTATGGCCACATGTGACAGTGCTGAGTGAATACCTTAGTGCGGATTTGTGTCAAATGCCTTGGAATTGCCAAGTTCAAAAGGATGATAGTGTTGTTGTCATGCATGCCCTTGATGACCTGTTTGAGGACATCTAATAGATGAAACAGATATGATGCAGTATTAAGTACTCACACAGGTCTGTTGCACACAGGCGAGATTTAACTAGTATTCATCTATTAAAAGGTACATGATGACATGTTGGTCTACCTTATAGATGAGGACAGTCACTATGTGTCTATACATGCACACATTGGGTGTTGTCCCCCCAGCTCACATGGTTGGATGTTGCTGTACATCCTTCTACAGGAAGACAGTCTGTGTGGAGGGTGTGCTGAAGAGTGCAGCCAACCATGTCAAGAAGGTGCATGTGCTGAGTTATGCCAAAGGGGATCTGTGATGTTGTCATATCCCATTGATTCTGTGTGATAGGCCTGGATGAAGGTAAGACAGTGTATACTGGCTATCCTGAGCCAGCCTAGGGTCTGGATACAACCCCCCATGAAGGTATCATTGAGAAACTCACCCAGCTGGAAATTAACCCTTACATCACTAGATCGGTTACCAGTTGGCTCACTGACAGAACACATACTGTGAACGTTAGTGAATCAACCTGTGCCAGTAGAGCTGTCACCACTGGCATACCTCAGGGATCTGTGCTTGGTCTTTTACTGCTTGGAATATATTTCTCCACAGTTCAAGCTAAAGTATACAGCCTTTGGCTTACTGCATAGGCTGATTTTTGCATACTGGGTGCAATCATTGATTCCACTTGTGACTGCAGTGTGAACAGATCCCCTGCTTATCTAAATACATAGACTACAGAACTATGTATATGTATCAAGTCTGACTTGGAGTGTCTCAGACAACACTTTATGGCTGATGACATCAGCAGTGTCTGGTGAGGAGAATAAGATAATAACAGTGTCCCACATGTTGGTGTAAAAGTCTCTTTATAATGTCAAGCAAGAGCACAAACATGCATGCACCTCAGTTGAATGCAGTGACAATCAAACCCACTCTTAAGTACACATACTACAGAACTATATATTATGGTAAACACCACAGCTAAACTCTGACTTGGACTGTTTTAGAAATAGCTGATGCTACATGCTGGTGTAAAATTCTTTCTGTAGTATCAACCAAGTGCAGAAACACACACTCACACACCAGTTGTTTGTATTGAGAAATGAACACTTCCCTATCCAAGTACACAGATTAGAGAGCTAAGTACTTTACCTAAATGCCACAACACACATCTGGCTTTTACAAGGCTTCAGGACAACATATAGTGGATGACATCAACTGTTATGTAGAAGAGAAGATTTTGGGAGGCCTGCATGAACTGGATATAAAGGCATGTGCTAGTGTCAAATTACTGCCAATTCATGGGATTGGTGGGGTAACTGTAGGATACACACATGATTTTTTTGGCTAGAAACACACACACACACACACACACACACACACACACACACACACACACACACACACACACACACACACACACACACACACACACACAGAGACCTACCTAGAGAGAGTATACAGACTACAGAGCTCAGTACACAAGTCAGTAGTTTGGCAAAGTGTCATTTTCAAGTTTAAGGGACTTTTTCAAGGTTAGAGGAGAGACAGAAACAATGACAGTGCAGGAAGGAGAGAAGATGTTGAGAGGCCTGAATAAAATGGATGTGTAGGCATGTGCAAGTGTCAAAATACTGTCAATTCATGAGATTAGCACAATTATCCTCTTCTGGCTAGACAGACACAGACACACACACACACACACACACACACACACACACACACACACACACACACACACACACACACACACACACACACACACACACACATATGCAGTTGACCACAGAGAGAACAGAACTTCCTACCTATCTAAGTATACAGACTACATAACTACAGAGCACAATACCTTATGCAAGGGCCGTGGCACAAGTCTGATTTTTACAAGGCTGCAGGACAAGTTATAGTGGATGCATCAGCATGTGGGAGAGAATATACCAGGAGGCCTGCATGTAAATGGGTGTGTAGGCATGTGCAAGTGTCAAAATAATGTCAATTCATGGGAATGGAGTGGTAACTGTAGGATATCTTCTGGCTAGACACACACATGCACATGCACACACACACACACACACACACACACACACACACACACACACACACACACACACACACACACACACACACACACACAGATACACACACAGATACACACACACACACACACACACACACACACACACACACACACACACACACACACACACACACACACACACACACTTGACTGCAGTGAGAACAGAAACCCCTACCTATCTAAATACACAGACTACAGAGCTTAGTGCTTTATACAAGCACCATGGCACAAGTCTGAATTTTATAAGGCAGCAGGACAACTTATAGTTAAGACATCAGCACTGGATGTAGGAAAGAAGATGTTGGGAGGCCTGCATAGCTTCATAGTTAAATAGTTTCATAGTAATTAACTAGACTAATGGCCCTAGGGCCTTCACAAGCCTAGCTATGTAAAAATCCATGCACCCTTATTGAGCATAGTTAGATGGTCATTGTTAGCAGAGTGATTTTGTGATCAGCACCGACTGCCCCTGTCCATGAGGGACATATGTGCCACCCTGGGGTGAATTTACAATCACTCATCCAGTTGGCAAAGTTGTGCTTGAATAGGGTCATTGAGGAGCACTGCTTCACATGCAGTGGGAGCATATTTCAGAGGAGGGGGAATCATTGGGAGATATATCTGTCCCTCCAGCATGTTCTGTTTATGTTACAGGCTAGGTTGAGATCCCTGGAGAAAGTTATTTGTGTCCCATTTGATTTGCGGATGTCCAGCATTTCCAGTAGAGCAGGGTCTGAGACTGCTCTGTAGGCCAGGCACAGGTTGCCACTCAGCAGCCTGTATGATACTGAGTACAGAGACAGGGCTCAATCTTTACACGTATGTCATGTTTTGGAATCCCTGGATTTTCCTGGTTAGAAACCTCTGTGATTTCTCCAGTTGCTGTGGGTGGCTGGTGAGGTACATACAGAAAGCAGAATTGTACACAATTAGTTTTATGTTAAGGGATCAGTACAGTGGAGCTCTTGCCTCAATGGTCTTGGATGTGATGCCCTTATTTATGAAGTGCATAATGTAGAATGCTTTTCTTACCACTATGGACACATAGTGACTGAAGTTTAGATTGCTATCAACATGTGTTCCCAAGTCTCACACCACTGAGTTTGAGCTTAGAAGGCTGTTTTATATATATATATATATATATATATATATATATATATATATATATATATATATATATATCATAATTAGCTGGGATACTTCTTTGCCAAAGGGGATAATAAGGCACGTTTTTGCATTATGTTTCAGTCTGTCAGTGGCATCAATTATTTTATCTATGTCAGCCCTTTCTGTAATATGTTAACAGTATTGGGGTCTCTATACGATTGTGCCCAGTTGACAGTCATCTGCAATTTGGCAAGCCACAGGCCATCTACCTTCACGTGGACTTCAGATAAATAGTTTCCAAACAGTAGAGAGCCCAACACAGATCCTTGTGGCACTCCACTGGTAACAGGTCTACTGGTGGAGGTGGAGTCTCCAGCTTTGACAGTGTACATTCTGTCAGTGAGACAGTTGGCTGCCCATCTAGTAATGTATGGGTTAATCCCTAATAGGAGATTTTCTTTATGATACCTGAAGGGGTATTGTGTTAAAGGCCTTGGCTAAATCAACATAGGCAGTATGTTCTGTTTTCCCTCATGCAGTGCTTTGGAGATATTATCAAAGAAGTCTACAAGGTTTAATAAGCAAGATCTACCCTTGATAAAACCAAAATGGGTCAGGTCAAGAGTGTTGAAGGTCACCTATGTCCCCATGGATAAGGTCCATGATGAGTCTTTCAATAACCTTGCAGATAAGGCTGGTTAGGCTTATGGGTCAATAGTTCCCAGGTTCAGTTGATGGATGTGTAGGCATGTTCAACTGTGAAGATAGTTCTGCATGTTACCAGATTGATGTGCATTGCATATCACACACTTGTTATTAATTTATGTAGTGTAGTTGATATAGTTGTGAACAAGTACTGAGAGCCCAGGGTTGTAGTGCATGGGGGAGGTAATGCATGGCTGCATTGTAAATATGTGACATATTGTTAGACAGGGCCTTCAGTTTGTTATGTTTCCACATGCAGTTTCATAGCGTGAAGAGTAAATGGATAGTGAACTGCAGTAATACATGCTAATATTGACTTTGCATAACACATCTTTGAGCACTGGGTTTGTTCGATGGTTGGAAAAGTGTTTTCGTATGCAAGTACACCATTTCCATTACTCTCCCTGTTTGCACATAGTTGAGTAGTGTGCAAACATGAGCTGCATTGCAAAAAGTCTGAGAGTTAGTATTGAGTGCATGAAATGTATCTGGTGCTTAGCTGACTCTGTGACAGTGGCTGTAAATTCATTGACACAATTTTATTTTGAGCCTAGATGACACTGGGTTTGAATCTAGATGTATGTAATACTGTTAAATAAACAGTGAAAATGCAATGACTTTATTCTTTATAGTACGTTCTGCATGTTATTTTGTATGCTGATGTAGCACAGCAGGGTTAAGCGGCATTGCATAGAGGTAACTGCAGCATTGTAGAGGCGCTCACCATTGCTTAGCATTGGTGCATGATGTTAAACTCCATGCAAAAGTAGAGGGGAAAAGGGGAAGGGATCCATTGCTTATTCTGGTACTTGTGTGTGATTCTATTTTTTACCAGATTATTGGTGTTAAAATGGGTTAGATAAGAAAGTGGTGAAATAGAAAGCAAGCAGAGGGAAGAACAAAGAGATAGCAATACAGGAATGTGGAGGAGGGAGGTATCAAAGAACCATAACTATCCATTTATTCAACAGTAAAAACTGATGATATGTGCAGAGCTGAATTTGGACTGTCATCTCCACAGAGATAGGTGGCAACAACATAATCATGTTGTATAGCCAATTGGACTGAATCAAGTGTGTCAAGAAGACATGTGTGCAAAATGGAGAGCTATGTATGGACCCATTTTGTTTTGACAGGTGTCCATTTTTTTTTAATTCAGTAAGAGAGGAATGCTGGGTAATGGAAGTAGGTATTTCTGGGACAGGCAAGCTGGGTAGGTGAGGAAGGAAATGCAAACAAACAAGACAAACAAGACAAGACACAGGGCTGGTGAGGGACACAAAAGTTTGGGAAACACCATAATTGGGGTGAGGGACAGGACAACATAGACTCATGCCCATCAAACATGGAGACAATGAGAACTGCTTGATGTTTTCACCTCCTACATACCATGAGGGAGAGTAGCCTCTCCATCTGGCATAGGTGTACACCAATTGTGCAGTGCACAACCTGAAGCACCAACCCTGGCATCTCCTGGTGGGTGATGAAATCCCCAGCTCCACAACTGCCAGGGCAGTACTACATGAGGGAGAAAGTAGTGGAGGGGGAGCAGAGGCAATGCTGCCAGGTTGGGTCCAAGATTTGTTGGTCCATTGGTGATGGAGCAGGAGCAGGTTGATCCACTGGACCTGTCCTACCTCACTGTGCTGTGTAGCATTTAGTGATTTGGTAGACACGGATGACATCGAGACTTTTTGATGACACATAATAGAAAATAGAATATAAAAATATAGAAAATAAAAAAAGAGAGATAAGGGTTAGGGGTGAGAGAAAAAAAAAACTAAATTAGTACCATCATATGTGACATACAAGGCATTAACACAATTATACAAATATTTTATCTGAAGTATTACATTTAAGTATACGTCCTAACAAATACACACTATACCTACAAATTGCTGAAAGTAATCCTTGAAATGTGCATATATTGCAAATATGCATGTTCCAGTTATACAGATTGCAGTTAACAGAAGGACATTTATGCCATTTGTATAGAGTTTAATTTAATGTAAATATTATTAAAGAAATGCAGTACTGTATAGTTATACTCATGGTATTTGAACACAGAATCTTTGACTACAGTCTCATATTTGACTCCTAAAGTTGGTTTGTGCTACAGACTAATGCATGTGCATTTGCTTTTACAGTTAAGATATGCATGCTCAATTTGCTACAACTGTATAAAACCCCCAAAATCTATCTTTAACTTTCAAAGCTATGATAATACACCTCTTGTGCTGCATATATACTACTTGCTTCCCTCAGTCTCTCCATTTGAGCAGCATGAGCACATCTGTTCAACTCTATGTCAGCATTAGCTGGGGAAAGAACAGAAAAGAAGAGAGGAGCATTATGCATACCAGTATTGCCTATATTTAGCTTTCTAAGTATTACACATACTCTCCTGTTGTCATACTTACACAGCTGTGGGATGTCTGCAGTCTCAAATTCAGTCAACCAACTGTTGAGGGTATCCCTTTTGTGCCTGTATAGGTCATTAAAATTATGCTTACACTGTTCTCCATTGCACAGGATACCAGTAGCACTGGATACAGCCTGATCCAAACTACTTTAAGCCTCAGATGTGTACTGGGAGCCAGAATAGTCTCCCTGCAGAAGCCTTTGGCTGTGGCACTTTACCAATATGCAGGACTCCTGGCCACCCCACCTCTATGTCCTAAACCTGGCAGCTTCCCCAATAACTCCAGCCATGTCTAACACATTAACTAGAGCAATGGCAACTGATGCTTCCCCGACAATTCCAGTTATTGCATTTACTGGTAGTGCCCAAACCCAAGCAATGATACCAACCATATTTGCACAATGTTAAGGAGAGAGAGAAAGAGTGCCATGCAGAGATGACATAAATATTTAAAAGAGGAAGGTCAATCTAACACTTGACCTTAGTTTGAGGGGTGTCTGCTGATATAGCTTGGAAATATGTATTGAAAATTGGATGGTAACTGTTTGGTGAGTTATGTTTGCAGACATGCACAGGGGGCATAATATCACGAACTGACACATTTGTTTTTGGGTTTATACATTGATAATATTGATTTTTAATGTGTGGAATTCAAACCTAGGTATAAGGGAAAAACATTTTCTTCCAGAGTATCAATTTTTATCTTTGCCACAGAAGTAGAACTCAGATATACTCAGGAATCACTCATGAATACAGTTGACAGTTTGAGTTTTTATACATGTATGTGTGTAACATGACAAGGCTCTTGTATATAGATCAATTGTGTATGTGTCTTATTTAATTATGAAAGCCATCCAAGACCAGATAGCAGAATTATACTTACAAAAATACAGCAGCCAGTATACCCCCAGTCATACATCTGAAAACACAATAAGGGAGTCTTATCCCTCATACATATAATTCATATCAGTTCCATTATGAGTTATAAGTAAATATAAATATAATGGGAAATGGAACAGCATGTCCTGTACTTCAACACGGGGTCATGTGTATGACAGTCCTGCACGTACACCTGTTACCACGAGAATGTTGAAATAACATTTGTCTTTTTTACAGTTCATTGCTATAAACTGCACTGCCACAACAGTAAAAATAGGTTGCACATCCTGTAATAGAACCCAGGACAATCTGTACTCCAGCCCTACACTTGCATCTGCTGCCACATGACTAGTGACATTTCCATAAATTCCTACTCATTCTTAAGTTCTTTGTGTTAATTGCTGCTCAATACCACTTAGTGTATTTGCATGGTGTCCAGCAGAATTAATTGAATGCATCCATTTATATTATTGAATTTTGGCATCATGTTTGTAGTTGTTAGATGACTGCAGCTGTTGGGGAGCCTTGCTTTGGAAAGCAAAAATTGCAGCAGTCTATTATTTTTCGACCTTTGCACTTTTACAGATGCCCTGCCTGCAGGTGTTCTGTCTGCTATCAGTGTGAGCCACTCGTCTAGGTTTGTGCATTGCTTAGCATTGCCCAAACAAGATAAGCACAGCCAAACCTGACATTCATTTTCTCAATTTCCCTTGTTTGCTCGAAGCTGTGCACCATGCAAAAAACTGGCCAAAAATAAATACAAAAATAAAAGGGAAAATTAGTTGAAATGAAGCATCTATGTTATAATCACTAAAAAAAAAACATTTCTTAGTACACATTAAATATTTCTACATAGGTCTGGATTTGAACTCTCACTCCAATGATCCTTCAGAACACAGTAAGAGTGTCTTATCCCTGTTTGCCACACAAACAGCTTTGCACAGGGAAGTGAAATCATTCTGCATACAACAAACTGCAACATTATCCACAGTACTAAGAAACCATATAACAGTTATTTGTACATGTAGAAATTTTGGGTGTAGTGCACTTTGTGATCACACAATCATTTGTGACTATTGCTTGCAAAAATGCAGCTCTGTCTTACCTCCCTGTCTTTGTTCCTCATTATTGTCTTATTTGACCAGTAATCTGAAACATGCAGTCTGTAAGGCATTCTATATCCTTGTCCTTAAAATGCATGAGGATATTAAATGGCAATAATATACAGTTGTCACCAAATGAAGGTGGGGGTAGATGTTAATGAACAGAACCTGTAAAAAGTGCACTGCTTACTTACATTTCCAATCTTGATAAAATTACTTCTATACACTTTGTAAGTCTAACCTGACACACCTACTGGAGGCAGGGCAGTCTGCATTGCTGTTGTGTTTTACTTCTACCTACCAGTAATCATTCACAGTTGCAATCCATTAGCAACAAACACTGAGGGAGTGCCTGCACTATGTTTACATCTGATACATGGACCCAATAATTTGGGATTCAGCAGTTCTGAGTTCACATCTCATTTGCATATTCACAGTGCTAACAGCCCTGAATCAACACCATAAAATACAACCATGTAGCTAGGGAACCTGAACGTGAGGAGACTTTTTTTTGTGAAGAACACATAAGAGGCTATTACTTTGGAATATATCTGCAGAGAAGTATGCTTGCATTTTTCAGCTATACACTGTAGATGCTGAAATATCATTTATGAAAAATTTGTTTCATGTATATATATATATATATATATATATATATATATATAATATATATATATATATAAATATATATATATATATATATATATAATATATATATATATATATATATATATATTAATTAGCAAATGCTACTGTTAGTATGCATTACTTAGAAGTGTACTGATGGCATGGGCATGTTTGTCAGGGCATTTCACAGGTATTCATGATTGGCAATAGCTTAAAATGGATTATTCTATGATAAATCTGTACAAATGATTCAGGGGCTGTTCATTTGTTAGCACTTTTAGCATTTTACTGATGGTGTGTTAGCAAAATATGTCATTTGCCTATTCTTTTGGGGGTGGGGGGGCAAAGCTGCATTTCTCTTTTGGCACAAAGAAGGATATGTAGCTATTGTTACTCCCTCTTGTTTTGTATCCAGACTTGCTTTGTGTGTGAATGTAATATGTTGCAATTACACAATTTCTGTTCTTCATAATTCAAACATGT
The DNA here is from genome assembly GCF_019279795.1 of Protopterus annectens. NCBI lineage: Eukaryota > Metazoa > Chordata > Ceratodontiformes > Protopteridae > Protopterus > Protopterus annectens. Next base: position 1,204,050,070 of record NC_056733.1, on the reverse strand, counting down.
AAACTGTCTTATGTTTCTCCAGTGGGTAATACTGAAATGTTACCTTTTTTGTTTTATCTGGGAACAGGTATTTTTTAGTTATGTGATACTTATGTGTATTATCCTTCTTTTATGTTATAGGACAACTAGGACTATGGTACCCAGGCATCTCAATCCCTAAAAAACACATTTCAGTGACCCTGAGAATAAAGTCATTGTGGAAGCTTTTAAGTGACATGGTGCCTTTCTGAGTGAGAGGGAACATGGAGATATGTCAGGCAGAATGCAAATTTGGCAGCAGATAGTTGCAGATGTGAATGCAGTAGGTGATCACAGCACAAGGTATGGTCAGGTGTGTCATAGGGCCACTGACATGATCTCATCTGCACAAAGAAGAGCAGCTGCCATGGCCCATGATCAGATGGGTACTGGGGGGCTGCTACAGATCCACCACTAACAGCAAATGAAGAGTTCTTGTCTACTGTCAGGGATCCATTCAGCTCCCAGGAAAGTGCAGATCAGCATGTCCTTGACATTGGTGCTACTGTTTCAGGGACAGCGAGTGTGGCCCATGAGGAGCTTTCAGGTAGGCTTATATATCTCAATTGTTAAATACTCTTGCAGAGTAAAACATTTATATCAATATGTTATATCTGTTTAACAAGAAATTGATTGGGGGGATTGTAGATTGCTACAGTTAACAACATATTCTGACTGATTACACATGGAACTTAGGTGGACTTATCATCCAAGTTCTTGTTGACAGCATAGTTAATAGTGGTTGAGCTATCCACACCCAGATGTGGCAGGCCATGGGATAATGCTCCTGGGTGTCCTAATGAGGAAGGCCCATTCAGCAGACAGCATTTCCATTCAGGTAGCAGCAGTGCATCTGAGCATGCATGTGGATGTGCCATTGCACAGTGTAAGACAATGATAATCTGCCATGTCTAACATGCATGGCTTACAACTGTCCAACAAACCAAGATGGGGAGCTAGCACAGAGCTTGGATGTTCCCGTACAAACACTCACACACCAATTTCACCTGGAGGACCCATACAGAGACACACACACACACACACACACACACACACACACACACACACACACACACACACACACACACACACACACACACACACCAGTTACATGGTTCAGTTGTGAAGCTTAATGCTCATTTTATCTCACTGATCATTTGTTACATTATCCAAATGTCTGCCTACTTCTCTTTCTTACTCACACACACTCACTGACCTTTTTTGTCAGCCTAGCCCTCCTACCCCCCACACAAAACACCCTGTGCAAGTGATGACAGCTGTGCCATATCCCGGTTTTTGATCTTTTAGTTTCAAGGATACATAAGCTTTGCATCTGATACTCAGGGTGCATAGCTGACTTAGTGCTTAGTATATCTGCATTTGTGATGTTGAATTGGTAATTGTACCTTTGTCTTATATTGGTCTTAGAAAGTTAGGTGATAGCATCAAACTTTTTTTTGTATCAGTATTGTTAATGATCTTGTGAGGGTTGTGAAACTGAAATGTGTATCATTACTTTCTAACTTCTGTCTTTAATGATTTTCCAGTACAGACATATGGTGCTAAACTGATGACATTCGGTGACCATCAGTACTTCTGAGAAGTATGACTGTTTGAATCTTTGATGCCTGAGGCTTACTACTTAATAATGAACACAGGTTAGGATAATTTCTGTGCACATCACCCACCTGTTACTTGCTTACACTACCAAGTAGCAACATGCAAGGATATACAATTCATTTGTATTATTACACAATACATTCCAAGTTCAACACTTACTTCATAAGTTCAGCAGTTGCAACAGTTTTAGTTCACGACTGACTCTGTCTAATTCAAGAAGTACACAGCCAATACATAGGTAGATAAAGATTGTAAGCATTGCCTGGCATCAATATTATTATATGTATGTGCATTGGAAGAAGGTTTTGGCCCCTTAGGTGGTCAGTGAATGTGCAATGTGTTGTCTCTTAGCCAATGCAAAGGCATGTTGAGCATGCCTATGTCTACATACACCCACAGCAGCTGTTGGTTCCCCTATGACTCCTTACCTAGGTGTGGCTGTGGTGACCTTGCCATTGGTGATGGAATGTGTGCCCCTTTCCCTTGTTGATCCTGCTGAAGCTGTTTTCTCAGGATGATGTTGTGTAGTGTGTCTCATACAGTGAATATTTCAGTACATGTACTTGGATTGTACTGCAGGGCTGCCCCAGATTAATCTAGGAAGTGGAACCATGACTTCAGCATCCCAAACACACAGTCTTTGATATTTGTGGTTTGAGAGTGTGCCTCAATATGATATTCTTTAGCAAGTGTGTGTGCATTTCTGATGGATGTCATCAGCCATGGTTCCAGTGCATAACCGGTATCGCCCAGTAAATGACCCTGTGGGATATCCCCCTAGTGAACATCTGATGGTGCTGGAAGGTGTGCCAGATATGTGAGTTGTAGTAACTGCCTAGGTTGCCAGCACGCACGTTCAAGATGATTCCCTTGGCATTACACACAAGTTGGAAGTTAATAAAGTGGGAGCCCTTTCTATTTTGATCCTGTCCTCAGAAGTACAGGGAATTTATATGTGGTCACTGACATGTTGGAGCATAGCATTCAGGAATTGATGAAGGATCCTGGATGCTGATGCCTGTGATGCCCCCAGTATGTCCTCTGTTGGTCTCTGAAATGTACCTGTAGCTGAAATGGATTCCCTTTGGTTTGGCCTGGTTTTGAGTTGAAGATGACAGAGGTTGCGGAGTTCCTTTTGTGTATCTCTGTCCACCCTGTAGTGCTCTACAATTTCCACGTCATGTAGATTGTGATAAGTTAACCAGGGTAAAACCCCTCTCCTTCTTGGCCTTGGTCTATTAGCAGCAGCAGCAGCATAGACTTCAGCCTGTTGCACATACACATGAATTAAAGCAACAGCAGCCCCTAATGTTGTTTCTGTGTAGACTCTTTTCCGTGGCTGTATTCCAATAGATTTTGAAATTCGCAGGGAAAACCAACATTGAATCTACACTGTAGCATTACAGTTTGTTGAATAGCTCCTCCATCTTGGAGTTGTTGATTAGCATACAAATCAGCTGCCCTGCTTTTGCTGAATGCCATGGTGCTTACCTTGTTTGAGTGGCAATGCCTGGCTCTACACAACACATAGAACCACTTACTGAATCCAAAATAATCTGCTACCATGTGCGCATTGCACCACACTACACAGATGGGGTAAACAGACTGTGTAGGCTTTATTGAGTATGTCTGTACATTTTATTTGTTTTTGTAGGGGGAGAAGGCCAGCTATCAGGAAAAATACAGTCAGAGAAACACATGCTCTAAAGCTGACAAAACTGGAAGAAATTGTGAAGTTCAGGAAATTCCACCTGTAACAGCTCATACAATTTTCTGAGGGAATGAAAAACCTCAGTGTGCTTCCACTGAAACCACTGACACATTCTGGAGATAGTCTTAAGGAGAAAGGAATCTCAAAGGGAGAATCAGAAAATTGTGGAGAAAACCTTTCTCTGTCCCTTCATCTACCTGTCCAGATTTAACATCTTGAATCTCTCCAGGAAATGAGGTACCTTTTATCCAAACACAATAAATATGAAAGATCAAAAGCATGAGTAAAACCCTGAGCCAGACCCAGTAAAATACTCCTGTCTAAGGAAATTGGAGGAGGAGTAGACACACCTTTAGTTTTCTGTTTCTTTTTGACAGAAAAAAATGTGGTCAGCAGTGTTATAAATGGTAGCTATAGCTTCCAAAGGGATGGGCACAATATTCTAAAAAAACAAGGATGCCTTCCCTGTTCCCTCTCCCAGGACCAACAAGAGTGGCTCTACCTTGCCCACTGATGGCACCCCAACAGCCACAGAGGATGTGGATAACCTCAGGTCCATAGTGGCCACAGGTGCTACAACAGAGGAATCCAGGGTAAAAGATGAGTGGTCAGAGTTACAGTAAATGGCCATAACAGAGTCATTCACCTGGGGCTGAGACAAATTGCTAGCCTGCTATGGCTGAAAAGGCTGTTTGCTTAACTTTTTCTTTTTGTGGCTGGAAGAAGGACTTGCTTTGGGACCAACTGTTTATTCCATTGTCAAACCAAAAATGGTGTCTCTTTCCCAGAAAAAAAAGGAGCAAAAGCCGACAAAAGTTTAAAGCCTTTTAAAGTCTCTTTTTTCACAGAAACACCCAGTGAATAGCACTATAAATACTTGCCAGCCTCAAAAGTAAAATAAAAACAATTTCTCAATGGAAAATATGTTTTTTAATATTTAAACAACTTTTAAACTGTCAGGAAAAAAGCACTCTCATTTAAAAATACAGTACAGTCTCATAGCCATCTGTTAAAACACAAACTTCTAGCTTTAAAATAACTCCTTGAAGAGGAAAATATTAATAATTAACAAGGATAGTATCTATGTCTACCATCCCCAAGGCATCGCCCTCACAGGTGAAGTCAGACCACAAAAAAAAGGTAACATTGTCCATCAAAATCTCCAAACCACCAGAAATAAATAGCACAGAATACAAGGACTTATAGACATCTGTGGAGTGACCGAGACTTGGTTCAAGGCTCAGGAGAGCACCCCAGCACTAGCAGGCTATAATTCATATCACACCTTTCGGCCCCTAATCCTGGACCAAAGCACTAAAGGTGGTGCTGTCTCCATATTCATAAAGGATATGCACACCTCCAGACTAGTAGCCCAACATAATGCATCAGAGATACTTCAGGTACAACTAACACTGGGTAAAACTGCAATCCAGGATTTAGCCTGCTATAGATCCCCCACCATGTCCCAATACTCCCACTGCACATTCCTAAACACACTGGAAAATATTAGGGTACAACCCAATACCCTTATACTGGGAGAATTTAACTATCTCTCCATTAACTGGGAAAATTAATCATGTACCAACACACTTGCTCAACGTTTTCTGGAATTCATTAATTCCAATGCCCTGGACCAACTCATTCTTACCCCCACCAGGGATAGAAACATCCTTGACCTGGTCATTACTAACATGGGTGACTGTTGCTCTACACCAGTAATCAACTCCTCCCTGGTCAGATCTGACCACAAGCTAATCACCATGGATATCCACATCCCAAACTCACCCCCCCAAAAGAAAACCACTGTAAAAAACTTCTCCAAAGTTAATTTTGGGCTTCTAAAAACAGAGGTGGCTAACTTCATGACACCTATGAAAATTGAAAATAGGTTCATGGATGTTGAATCATACACCAATACACTGTGTGAGCACATACACAAGTGCATGGAGCAGGCCATACCAAACAGAACCAAGACACTCTGCTCCAAAAAAGGAAGCCAATCTGGGGGTCTCCCACCAGAAAAAAACTCTACAACAGAAGGAAAAAACTGTTGCAGAAAAGGGTGAAGTCCCAAAACTGGAAAAACTCCTTTGTTAGCCTTAGCAAAAAACTGAGATCCCTCATCAAATCCTCTAAAGCTAGCTATGAAAACAAAATTGCTGCATATTCTAAAGACAACAACAAGGCATTCTATAGTTATGTCAAGAATCTACATGGTAAGTCTCAGATCTGTTCTGAGTTACAGCACAATGGCAATACATATACAGAACTAACTGATATTACCAACATATTGGTTGACAGGTTCAGTGCGAACTTTACCCCATTTTCACTCCCTAAAGAGCCTATCACAATACCTGAGGAATGCCAAGTTCCTATTATCATGGCTACACAGGTAAAAATCGCACTATCAGAAGCCAAGACTACAGCTTCCATGGCACCTGATACTATCCCTGGCTGTGTTCTACATGAATTACAAAGTAAACTGGCACCACACATGAGTACCCTGTTCAATCATATCCTCATTTCAGGCTTTTTTCCTACTGAATGGCACATTGCTATGGTCATCCCACTACACAAAGGGGGAGCGACTACAGACCCTGGGAACTACTGCCTCATTAGCCTGATGAGTCTGATATGTAAGGCTATGGAGTGCATCATCATGGACTTTCTAAATAAGGACATAGGGAATCTCCAAATTCTGGACCCCACACAGTATGGGTTTGTGAAAGGTAGATCATGCCTGCTCAACCTGATAGACTTCTTCGAGTCTGTCACCAGAGCTGTGAATGAGGGCAAGGTAGTTCACACAGCGTACCTAGATCTTGCCAAGGCCTTTGACACCATCCATCACTCAAGAATCATAGATAGACTTACTAAACTAGGCATAAACCCCTATGTAATAAGATGTGTTGCCAACTGGCTCACTGATAGAAACCACACTGTGAAAGTAGCGGACTCCAAATCTGACTACTGACCAGTTACAAGTGGTGTCCCACAGGGATCAATCCTAGGTCCTCTCCAGTTTGGCATCTACTTCTCTGAAGTTCAAGCCAACACAAAGGGACTCTGACTGACCAAGTTTGCAGATGATTGCAAACTGGGAGCCATTACTGATTCTCCAACTGATGTAGACATTCTACAAAAAGACCTCACTGACACCAATGAATGGTGCCAGAACCATGGTCTTAAGCTCAATGCCAAAAAGTGCATTGTCATTCCCTTTAGAAAAAATTTGGTGCCCATGAACTACCACATAGGTGGTAGTCCACTAAACATCGAATGTGAGATAAGAGACCTGGGTACACAGGCTGACAGCAACCTATCCTTTGATAACCACATTGCCACTGTAGTCAGAAAGTCCTTCTATGTGGCACATCTAATTACGAAAGGTTTCTCATCCAGAAAGAAAGAGGTCATAATCCCTCTCTATTCCTCCCTCATTAGACCTATTATAGAATACAATGCCCCATTTGGTACATACCTGACTAGACACCTACAACAACTGGAAAGACCACAAAAATACCTCACTAAGGGGATCTTAGGCCTTAGACACATGCCCTATATGGACAGACAAAGAAAACTCCAGCTATAATCTGTCTCTTATCACCTACTTAGAGGCAATCTCTGCTTGATCTACAAAACCATGTCTGACCTAGAGCTGCTAGATATGCTACACCTAAAGAAATCCCAATCCCTCCATGCCACACGCTCCAGGGACCTTAACCTCATTACCACAATAAACAGAACATGCTGGAGGGACAGGTTCCTAACCCAGAGACTTCCCATACTCTGGAATAAACTTCCTATTCATGTCAAGCAGAGTACTTCACTGGCCCTCTTTAAGAGAAATCTTGATGAGTGGGTGGGCAATAGGAAGTTCATCCCGGGGATCACTTCAGTGGCCTTGCTTGACAGGGGCACTGGGAACTAACTTTGGGTGGCATGATGCCAGGGAATCTTCTTGGGCTAGGCTTGTATAGGCTCCAGGGTCGTTAGCCTAGTACACACCTATGAACCTATGAACCTATGACTTCAAATGCACATATTTTCTACCATTCTTCTAAAATTCTAAGATGAAGCCTCCAAACTGGAGTATAATGACTTCACGCAAACTGTTGATACTGCAAATAGATATGCAGACAAGTTTTACTTGCACCTTGACAAACACATTAATTTGGGAGTTCCAACAAGTTCCAAGTGAGTGAGGAAATATACAAGCATTAGAAAACTATATAATAAAAGGAAGAAACTCCTTAACCTGTATAACTGAACAAAATACGTCCAAATTAAGAAGAACATCAAACAGCTAGACAAGAAATTAAGAAAAAGAACATTAGAAAAACAAAGGCATTCAATGAACCTAGAACAGCTGCAGAAGCCAAATAAATTCTTTATTTATGCCACAAAAATAAGAAATAAACTCAGCTTTGCTCAGAGGTCATTCATAATGGTACTCCAGTCAATGGCTATTGCCAACATATTGTCAAAGGCATTTAATTCCAACTTCACCCCAGAGTCATCTATACTAAGCCCACTTGTCCCAGGTGAAATCAAGCCATCATGAAAGAACATGTACTGAAAGTGCTATCCTAAATGAAGAACATCTCATCCATACAGCCAGACAGTATATATGGTTGCCTAATTTATAGCACCAAACAAGTATTGGTGGACCCACTCTTCAGTCTCTTAACCTCAGCCTAACACTTGGCTTTATCTTACAGCTGTGGTAAACAGCTGTTGTTTTCCCACTCTGAAAGGTGACCCCACTACTGCTACTCCCTGGGAATTACAGACATATCAATCTAACAAGTCTTATATTCAAAGCCTTTATTTATAACAATGAGATAGAAAATCTTATCTGACTTGACCCAAGCAGTTTGGCTTTGTCAGGGGTAGATCCAGTCTAATAAAACTAGTGCACTTTTTGAGACAGTTACCTTGACCTTGACTAGGCATTAAATACTACATGCAAATATAATAAACAAGCTGAAGGAATACAAATTGATCAGGATGTGGTTAGGTAGATAGCCAACTAGCTTAGGGACATGATTCGTATAGTAAGAATAGGAAGGGACATTTTCCTGAAGATGACTATTGAAGTTCCTCTGGAATCTGTGCTTAAAAGGAACCTCTGCTATTTAGTTTCTGATTCTCAGATCTCCATATAACAAATGATGGTCTTTGGTTAATAAAGTTTGTTGATGATTGCAAGCTAAGTTTGTCAAGTCCCTCTCTGACATACAGGCTCTTCTATAGAAAAAATAGACTAATAACACAATGCTAAAAAGTGCAACAATGCAGAATTTTGTAATCAACTCCTAGCTCCAGCTCATAGTATAAATAAGACACCATTTCAAAATGAAAGGGTAGTGAGAGACCTTGGTTGTTGGGTGGATAGCTTCCTTATGTTTGACCATCATTTCTCAATGGTGGTTAAGAGATCCTTTTACTTAGCACAGCTCATCACAAAAGATATCTCGTCTAGATCAAAAATAATCATCACATCCTTAAATACCAAACTTATTAAATCCATCACTGTATACCTTACTAAGCATAGCAAGCAACTGAAAAGATCCCAGAAGTTTTTTATCTAAAAAAGATCATGGGCTTAAAGTACCTGAGGTACCAAGAGTGATTGGAGGCTTTATCTCTACAGTCAGTATCATACAGATTCCTTAGGAGCAATCTGTGCTTCGCTTATAAGGTTATAAAGGATCCAGTAGACCAAAGACTCTCATACCTCCTAAAATAAAATAGTCTTACTAACACTAGGATCAGAGCTCTAAATATACTGCATCAAATAAATAATGCACGGTGGAGGAATAGATTTGTCATGCAGTACATACACCTTCTCAGGAACAGACTTCCTCTCCAAGTTAAGTGGTATAACACATCGTTTGCCTTTAAAAAGGAGCTTGTCAGTTGGACTAGTGTCCATAAATTCCAGACATGACTGGCCTGTTCCTTCTTGAAAGAAAAGGAAGACCTAAGGGTGGTTATTGGCAAAGCAGTAATGACACAAACTAAGAAAAAAAGGAACACTTCTAAAAAATAAAGACAAGCACTGGCAAGGTCTAAACAACACAACAGTTTAATAAAAATAATAAAATTAGCGCTTTCGTAAAGTTCAATGACAATACTTCTTCAGACCTGAAGAAGTGTTATTGAACTTTACGAGAGCGCTGTTGTGCTGTTCAGTCCTTGCCAGTGCTTGGTTTTATTTTTTTTAAAGGCAGTAATGACCTCATACCTCAGCTGCCTTGTAACTCCTATGATTCAAAATAATTATACATTTAGATGTGTATAAATAAGACTACACACAGACACAGACATACACACATCTATGATTATGATTGGGTCTCTGACCATAATCATGTTGTTATATGTTCAAGTAATGAATGTCTTGAAATTCTCCTTGTTTCATTTTAAATATGAGTACTTGAGTTTGATCAGACAAACTCATTCATCATTCTCTGTGGTGCATGCATATTTACCTGCTCCATGAACTACGAGGCACAAATAGTGGAAAAAGTTGGAATGTTAAATGTTTTACAGTACTAAAAGTTGTAATGCACTTATTACTTCTTTATAGTATATGGAGCTATAGCTGCTTCAATGCACTATAACATAAAGAGAAAAAACTAACCATTCAAGCATTCAAGCTTGGTGTTTAACTACATTTAAAGCTATAACACACATAGGAGTTGTGTCACTGACAGTGACCAGAACTGAAGTGAACCACTGGTACTCTAACAGCTTTAAAAGGTATAACACAGATTACACCCCCCGAAAAAAAAAAACCCACCAAAGGAGGTGTATCAGCTTGCAGTATATGTTTTAGTTTCCTGCAGTTGTTTTGCCATGTCTGCTATGTATGCTGTAACAGAAGTTTACAGAACAACAGTGCTGAAAGATACTTAACACGTTTGTCTCTTTCCTGATCTTAAAACTTAATCACGGTGCATTATGTACTGTAGATAGACAAATAGAAAAAACAGATTTGATATCAGAGTATTGTTTGAAAAATTGATGCACTAGGCAGTACCCCCTCACACAAAATTTGAAGAATATAAAAGAAGAAATATAAAAAATCTCTGTAAGTCATCCAAAGTAATGTGGTTGAACCACTTTTTGAACCCCCTTACTGCTGTAGCAATGTTTTTTTTAATGCATTCCTTGATGGATTGCAGTGCTGAAGGAATGCTGATAGTGTATTGACATTACCTGCATTCACCTGGTCAGCATTGCTGCTCTCACCCCCTAAAGGCCTGAACCTGGAACAGCAACCACCCTCACTCTGGCCTAGCCATACGTCTGATAGATAGATAGACTGACTAGATTATAGAAATAGATATAGATAACACATTGAAAACATTTTGGGCCTGGAAAATGCGTAGTGAATCTTTAAAATGAGTTGATGTATATTGTGGGGGGCATTCTCATAGGCAAAGCTTTGTATTAACTAGCTAGCAATGAAGAGCTAATTGATCATTACTTCTCATAAAAAAGGTAGCCTACTACGCAAAAGTCAGGAATTTAGAAGAAAAAGAAGGAAATTCCAACCCAGACCTGGCAAAGCATGGATTTATAGCTTCTGATGCATAGCTCGGATTAAGACCTGTAGCCATAGATTTAACTGCAAGGCTGTGAGATATTAAAAATGTACTAAGAAAAATATTGTTGCATTTAATTCTGAGAGGTCTGCTACTTAATTCTCTTGAACCAGTACTTTAACACAGTAGTCAAAGGTTTGATCACCAAGCTAAATGCATGCAGTTAATATTCTAGTCTTGTTAAGCCATAAGGTCAGTTTCATGGGTGAATAAGAAAAGATAATAGTGTTTCATCTACCAGTTAAGAAATTGAATTTGAGTAAAATAATAAATGTAGATAAGAAATCAGGTTCAAGCAGTAAAGCCACATAGACACTTAATAATTTAACCTAATCTACGAGTCTAATCAGGCCATGAGATCAGCTTTAGATGTGTAATGACCTACTGCTGTTTAATTTTGCAATTTATACAGCTTTAACTAGAAGGGGAAGTTAACTAATGATCCTAATAGTTAATTTGAATTTGAAAGTGCCTATGTCAGATGTAGTACAGCATTGCACATCACTGCATGCAGCGCCACTCCCCTACTGCTAAGTGAAAAAGAGAGAAAATAAAGAACCAATAAGAAAGCAGCTAGAACTCCAGACAACATTGTACACCTATCATAAACAGCAACTAAGAATTCCCTGCCACTGAATAATCACTACTGCTGTCAGCAAATTTACACCCTGAGGAGAAAACCAGCTGAAACTGTACTTGTATATAAATATAAAATTAAATGGATTAGTGGGAAAAAGCATGAAAAGTTTCAGGGAAAACACTATATTTAACAAAATGAAGATGCTTTGTAATGAATTAAAGAAGAAAACAAGAAAATGGAGGATATATAAATCAGACAAACCACCAGATGACTGTAAAATGTACAATATAAGAAACTGTTTTACCAAACCTGTAGTTAAATGTAGAAAAGTGGTAAAAACTATGAAAATGCGAGGAGAACATTTTGATTAACTAGAGTGAGGTGCAGTCAGCCAAGTGACTGAGACATAAAGCTCACCAGTTAATCCAAATAAACTGTACAAAATTTATGAAATTTAGAAAAATAAGCAATAAAATTTAGAAAACTCAAAAATGGCAATACTTACACAAAGTAACAAGTACTTTCCTGTTCTTAACTGAGGTTTAAGCAGAAGAGAGCTGGCTCAACCAATGCCCTGTGCAGGTAACACAAGCCAGTGCTCTAGCCCATCAGCAAAAATACTGATCGGCTTATTAAAATTAGATTCACCCCCCCCCTGCTGTTTCATTAATGGGGAAAGAAGTCTGGCCCTTATACTAGCACACTTAAGAAGTGGCCAGATGTATTACATGCCTCCCTCCCTCCTGCCCTGGCCCGTCAGGTCACATATCGGTGCCCTGCCCTGACCCTCCTTCTGCACATTTTATTAAAAAAATAATTTCTATTAAAATGTAGCAAATTGTTATCTAGAAACTCAGCAAACATTGCTACAGTTTATATCCTGCCTGCACAGAGTGCTACTGTACTCATGGTTGAGTAAAAAAAAAAAAACTTCTTCTTCTAACCTGTAGCAAACTGCTTGCTACAAATTTAGTAAACAGTTGTAACTGTTTATACCCTGCTTGCATGGAATGCTGCAGCACTCCAGTTCTAGTAAAAAAAGAAAAAAAAAAGGGGGGAGATTTTCTTTCTTTATACTTTTAAACTGTAGCAAACTGCTTGCTATAATGCAGCAAGCACCCGCTCTAGTTTAGACTACACAAAGAGTACTACATTACTTTGGTTGATTACATATGATACCAGCTTTTAAAAGCCAGTATTGCATTAAAGAGAAATCCAGACCAGCTGATCACCCCCCAACACTTGTGCCTGGGTCAGTTGCCCCTCTCGCCCCACCCTAGCTACACTACTGTATTTAAGCTTGGAAATATCAGGCGAACTCTTTCAGCATATATTCTACCAGCTCAGCTTCCAGAAGTCTTGGGAGAAGACACCAGGTAAATGGTTGCAAGTTCTGTTAAGCTAAGAGGAGTCATGTGTCAACAGACACAATGATAATTTTAAGTTCTAAGTTAATATCTGAGAAAAAGTATGCAACGTCATGCTTTTGGCAGGATCTAAAGTTTTTAATAAAAGTTGTTTTAGTGGGCAGCAAAAATGTTGTTACAGTATTTTGTATATTAAGACACTGTTCTATAAATACTCGGATCACTCTTTATTGATTAGTACATTGATATTCATATTCTTTGGCAAGGATCATAAACCTAAATACATTCTGAATAACTATTCAAAAGTAAATTAGTAAAGGTAACCTCTTTGACTAGGAAGGCATATTTTACTTATGCATTTATGGCATTCTTGGCTATGGCTCTTATAGAAAATGCTGAGAGGAATCTAGTGATAGCTTCCACCTTAGTAATACACACCAACCCTAACCATAGCCTTACTTCTGTTCACCTTACCAAAGAAAAAACCTTTCCATAATACTGGCACTGTTTAAGAAAATTTTAACTGAATGTTTGGTAGGACTATAGTTTTTTTGGATAATGTTTTTGGTGTAATGATTATCTGGCGTGCTATGATTGAATCATTTGTATGTTGGCCATTTAACATGCTGAAAAGGCATGATCGCATATAAGCATTTTAAATTATATCTGTGTCCACTAGAAACAAAAACAAGAAAATGGAAAATGACCTTATGTTTTAAGTGGCAGAAGTTTTTCCTTTAATTGGTTCCGAAAGTGGCACTATAAAACAATGAAGATCGCTAACATTTCAGAAAAGTGAGCCTACAGTATTTTTGTGATGAAAATAATAATGAATTTTCACTTGTCAGAAGGCAAGTTTATATCTAAAAAATATATATTTTTTAGTGAGAAATGTTCTTTGAACATCTGTAAAGGTAACTAACATCTTAGTAGGTGATTAAAAATGTAGTATGGTCGTGGATAATTTCCTAAAGGCAAGGGTTTCTCTATAACAGAAAGAGACATTAAATTTAATGCAATACTGGCTTTTAAAAGTATCCTGGTGTCAAAGCCATGGCCTCAAGCTCAATGGCAAAAAGTGCATTGTCATCCCCTCTGGTAAAAACTGTGTACCCATGAACTACCACATAGGTGGTAGTATACTTAACACCGAAAGTGTGATAAGAGACCTTGGGACACAGGTGGACAGTAGTCTTTCCTTTGATAATCACATCGCCACAGTAGTCAGGAAATCCTTCTACGTAGCTCACCTCATCACAAAAGGTTTCTCATCCAGAAAAAAAGAGGTCATTGTTCCCCTCTACTCATCACTCATTAGACCCATTATAGAGAACAGCGCCCCTTTTGGTATGTACCTCACAAGACATCTACAACAACTGGAAAGGCTGCAGAAATACCTTGCAAAGAGGATTACCGGCCTCAAACAGATGCCCTATGCAGACTGTCTCAAAAAACTCCAGCTTTACTCCGTCGCATATCATCTACTCAGAGGTGATCTCTGCCTAACATACAAAGCTATGTCAAATCCAAAGCTGTTGGACATGCTCCACTTAAAGAAGTCCCAATCCCTCTGAGCTACATGCTCTAGGGACCTAAACCTTGTCACCACAATAAACAGAACATGCTAGAGGGATAGATTCCTGTCCCAGAGACTTCCCATACTCTGGAATAAACTACCTAGCTATATCAAACAAAGCTCCTCATTAGTACTCTTCAAGAAAAATCTTGATTATTGGATGGGAAATAAGAAATTCACCCCGTGGATCACTTCTGTGGCTCTGCTCGACAGTGGCACAGGAAAATAATTTTCTTGGGTGGCAAAAGCCAGGGTACCTTTTTGGCTGGGCTTGTATACACCCTAGGGCCAATAGCCTAGTACCTACCTATGAATCTATGAACCTATGACAGCTTAAGTAAGAAGCTGGCTAAAAGGCAGAAATTAAAACTAAAGATGGTATTCATAGTCCCACAGTTCACATATGTACAATAACAAATGGCTAAGGGCAAAACTCCATATGTATATAAATCAACTAAGCATGGAGAAATCGTGCTTATTTTGTAATGTCTCAGGCCTTCAACGAAATGCCCACAGCAGGTTTGCACATTTTAACTGGCATAAAATGGGTGAAAATCACTGCAGACATGCTGTAGGCTTCATATGTACATAAAGTCAAAAATGCTTTTGGCTATTTTTTTCAAGATGACTTCCGGTGCAATCCTGTCTGGATATCCTGAGATCTTGTACAAGAGTCTGTTCCACAGCTAGCTTAAACTGATTTAAAGTTTTATATAGTTGTTCTAAAGGGTATCCTTATCAGGACATCCTGACTGGGTTTTATAAGGTTGGAAATGGATAAGATTAAAAGCAGGAAAAAGGAGGGAGAGAGAAGAAAAGGAACACGCAGACGATTGTGCTAAAGGAGGTAGGAGAGTAGGGGGCACTATGTTTTTGTAGGGGATATACCCCCATTTGCAATTTTTTTTTAAGAGTTAAGCTGGAGAAGGAATAAGGGCAGAGGGTGTCGAAGAAAGAATTAGGAAGAGCAAAGAATTACAGAAACATAAATGACAGACAAGAACACTATGCTGGACTGATATTGGAGGTCCTGGCAAACATACAGATGGTAGAAAGACACAAAGAGGAGGAAGTGTGACATGAAGTTGCAACTACAGTCTGGAATACCTAAATTATCTCCTCTAACTGATGGAGCTTGAGAGGGGGAGCACAATGGTTTGGGGTGGTGGCATCCAGTGGCTTATTGGTCAGATCTAACCAGGTTAATGAGCCTCGCATCTGCTGGAGAAGATGTTATAATGGTTGTAGGCACCTATCCCGTGCCCACTCAACTGCTGCTTTCAGCCAAGCCCTAAAGTAGATTCATGTGTGACCAGACTTTGGTGAAGTCCAGTCTATGAAAAACATGATAAGGTAGTCATCTTTGAAAACTGTCATGGTGTATGCTTTTCCTTCTTGAAGACTATGGCCCATAACTTTAAGAAATTGTTACTACCATTACTTATCATTCCTGAGTTGTCACATTAATATGTCCCACAGTGCCTCTGTAGGGGTGTGGGGTTTGCTTGTTGATGTATTGATCTAGTTCTTAAATGTATGGCACCACAGCAACATCAGCAGATACTCAATTTCAGGATTTAAGCTCACACACAGCAATGGTTGCCATAGCTCTCAAGTGTCCAGATTTGTAAAGAATGTACAAAATTGTGCCTCATATTTTTCATCTGTTTCTCATAAAATGTGTGTTTTTCTGGCAAATCATTGAGTAAATATGTTAATTTATGGAAGACATTTGGGTTTCAGACTTCACTAACTAAATCATTTTTAATTAATCTATCCTTTGTTGACCAGGTCAGTCCCACTAGTCTAGTAACTTCCTTTCAGGGGTGACATGTGGTGGTATTTATACTACTATGAGAAATTTGTTCAGAGTATCAGAAACTTCCATTACTGTTTTCAATAGGTTGCGTGGGAACTTTTACATCCACCTGAGCAACCACCAACTCAAACAGATGGAGTCTTGGTTTTAACATTTCATCTGAAGACAGCACTTTCAGGGGTGCAGCATCCCTGTTATGTTGCACTGCAGTACCAGCAATAAATCTACCTCTGGTGGGAATAGAACACAGCTTTCTAGCACCAAAAGCAAGTGTGATATATGTTGCATCACTGGCACTGCTGTCATGCCATTATGAAAATGCATCCTAAAGCAAAACCTGCTATTCTAGAAACTTTCTAAGTTTGTAAGGCATGTTTTCTTAAATCTTCTCCAACTCATCTCATTCCCACCATTAGCTGACAAACTGTATACTAAAATGTGCACACACACACACACACACACACACACACACACACACACACACACACACACACACACACACACACACACACACACACACACACACACACATGCACACTATAACCTTAGATGCTTTTCCAAAACAGTCCCACCACTCCAACCCCACAAACCTGGCTAAACTGCACTATCCACTCTTCCTCCATCCTTGCATCTCACGTAAAGGAACTACAATCCCCTTTCCCACCTTCAGAGTTGAACTTAAAACATTCCTACACAGCATATCAAGCTGGACTTGCCACATAGCAGGCCATATCACATAATGGCCTCTCAACCTCTAGCCTTACATTTTTTTCCATTACAAACACCTCTTAACTTCACAATGCACACTGTCCCCTGTTCTGACTCTATTACCCCACATCATTTCCAACATGATGTATACCTGAAATATCATCATGCAGAATTGTAAAATGTCAATTTCTCTCAAAATTGTT
Organism: Protopterus annectens; assembly: GCF_019279795.1. NCBI lineage: Eukaryota > Metazoa > Chordata > Ceratodontiformes > Protopteridae > Protopterus > Protopterus annectens. The sequence goes on along the minus strand of NC_056733.1, from coordinate 1,204,032,855 downwards.
GCTACAACTATTAATTCCTTGTTATATAGTGTTACTTTCTTTTCTGTTTTTGATATATATAACTTATTGCCTTGCTGTTACACTTTTTCCTCTTTCTGAATTATTTCACCCAGGCAGTATCTGCAAATGGTCAGTTGTGGTCACTATACTACCCCAGTAAGTATATACTGGGCTAATGACCACCAGGACCTTTAGAAGCCTAGTCATGCAATCCAACTCAATTGTGTCCCTATGTATTATGGAAGTTTATTAAGAGGAGGAGATATGTTAGTTAGGAAGTTTCTAAAGGTTATGTGTGTGTGTGTGTGTGTGTGTGTGTGTGTGTGTGTGTGTGTGTGTGTGTGTGTGTGTGTGTGTGTGTGTGGGGGGGGTGTTAGTTTGAGCAAAGTTGCTGTCTGCCTTTGTCTATCAGAGACATGGGGGCTAGAACCGGAGTGACTTTCCAGTTGTCTATCCATTAGTCAAGGTTAAATTTAAATAGGGTCAGGAATGGACTCTCCTTCACATGGATGGAGAACCTGTTCTATAGCATGGGGATCTGCTGTGATATATATCTGTCTTGACAACATGTCCTATTTATGTTGCAAGCAAAATTTAAATCCTTGGATCTAGTAGCTCTGATGCTGTTCATTTTGCAAATGTGCAATAGGTCCATTAGAGCTGGATCTGAGGATGCCTTGTATGCTAGGCATAGATCTCCTATCAGTAACCTGTAGCAGACTTAGTTTAAAGATAGGTCTTTAAGGCAATCTGTATAGGGCAATGTGTTTGTACCCTGGATTGTCCTGGTAAGGAATCTTTGTGGGAAATCCAACTAGTGCATATGTCTGTTTGGATACATGCCGAAGGGGGCATTATAATCAATAATGGGCCTAATAAAGTGAAACTATCACTTCCTTGGATCTTGATGCCATGCCCTTATTTATAAGTTGGGAGCCATAGAATGATTTTCTCACTATCTTAGCCACATTTTTGTTAAAGGTCAGATTATTGTCTAAATATGCTTCCAGATCCCTAAGTACTCTTAGCGGTGTCGTAAAGATGCAGTAATTAGTCTGGTGGGCCATTTCCCCAAAAGGTACACTAATACATTTCTTGGCATTGAGTTTTCACCCCTGACTTTGGCACAGGTCCTTTGTCTGTGTTTGTATCATGGGGGAAGCTATGATAGCTCCCAATTTGTGGTTATCTGCTAACTTGGTCAGCCAAAGGCCCTTGACATTAACCTTTACTTCCAAGAAGTAGATGGCAATTAGAAGCAGTCCCAGCATGGAGCCCTGAATTACCCTGCCAGTGACCAATCTCTTAGTTGAGGTAGTCTCACCAACCCTGACTTTCCTGGTTCCTGCCTGTGAGCCAGCTGGCAATGTGGTGGGTTATGTTGGGGTTTAAGCTCAGTTAGATGAGATTTGTCAACTATTCCCCTGAGGGGGTATTGCATCGACCACCTTTTCCAGGTCCGTGTAGGCAGTATGCACCATTCTCCCCTCAGTCCTTGCCTTGGTGAACTTCTCGACAAAGCCAAATTTGGGTTGGGTCCAGTGTCTGAAAGTTGCCAATGTCTCTATTGATCATTTCCAGGATAATTGGTTCTTTGGTTTTGCAAATTAGACTAGTCGGACTAATGGGTATGTAGTTTCCAGGTTCAGTTGATGGTCCACCCTTGTGAAGTAGGACATCTATTGCAGTCCTCCATTCTTATGATACAAAGGCTGCTTTGAGACTGTAGCTGAAAAGTGACTGAAGTGGTCCTGATAGGTCATGTTTCAAGCCTTCCCAAGTTATTGTTGGAGCCCACTGAGGCTGTGTTTTTGGCCTTATCAAACATTGTCAGGACCTGTTCACAACTAATAGGTAGGGTATTATGCTAGTACGTGTTTCATAGTGACAGGCAGGGGGAGTGAGGTGTGATGTTTGAGCTGAATTTGTCAGCAGGCAGATTTGATATGTTGCACTTCTCAGTGAAGGTGGCACCATTGACCACAACGTCAGCATACTGCTGTGTGCTGAATTTGAGATTACAGTTATAGCTGCAGAAAGCATTGTGGTTGTCAGCAGCCTTTGAGGATATCTTGACTTTGTAACTGGTGTTGTTCAACTTAATTAGTCCTCTTAGTTTCCTGTTTAATTAGACATCTCTTAACATAATAGGAGTTGTTCTTCCAGATTCCTGCCATGACTTTTTTTCTTTTGTTATATACCCTAATTAGGTTAGGATTCCACCAGTGTGACTATTTTTAGAGTTTGTTTTGGACTTACTTCTAGTATGTATGGCAGTCTCACTACAGATATATACATGATTGTACAGGGTCTCTGTAAACAATTCTGCATAGGTTGCTGTGAACTCAGAGTTGAAAGGAGCAGTGAATTTTGACAAATTATTGCTTAGCAGGTTGTAGTTTGCTTTGGAATAATTCTTAACTGTTACATGATTTGCTGGGTTTACTGAGTTGAGCTTTATTTTGAAGGAGATGACTTTGTGGTTCTACCACACCAATGAGGATGGGATACTGAGGGATGTGCAGTGTACTCTCTTATTGGTGAGTACTGGGACCAGTACATTTGAAAGACTGGAGGATGTGTGTACTATCTGGTCAAGGGTATTTGAGTTAATAAAGTATATGAATTATTATGCCTGTGAGTTTGATGTTTCCCAATCTATAGAGGGATAGTTAAAGTCTCCCATGAATAGATTATTTGGTTTAATAGTGAGTGTCTCCGGTAGGTCAAGGTGTGAGTTAAGGGATTATTGGGGCATAAACGGTGACCTATAACTTGCTAGAATGTAGTATGGTATCTATGGAGATATGCAGTAAACTCAAGGGCATCGTCCAGTTTAACCAACCTAGAATTATACTTGTTGCTAATGTAGATTGAGACCCCTCCACCTTTTGTCCTCGATTGTGCAGTTGATGATATAAATGTTTGGAAGGCACTGAAACCTTGTACTGCTGAAATACTTTCTGTGGAGTTAGATGATGTCTCAGTAATGGCACACATGCCTATATTCTCCAGAGTGAGGAGACCTTGCAGGGTGTGACATTTTTTGTTTAGGCTCCTACCATATTGCAGTAACACCTTTAGGTTTCTTTGAGTTTTATTTGCTATGCTGGTAGATTTGTCAATTTGTCATTGCCAAATAAAGCTCTAAAAGGGTAGTTAATGTTTTAGCCAGTATTCTGAAGCCTAGGTGAGACAGGTGCAGACCAACCTATGTAAAGCAATGTGATTTGTTAACCATGTCCTCCCGTACTGACAGGTATTTAATCTCAAAAATATGTACTTCGTCAGTCCAAAAGGATACTCAAGCCACCTTGAGCAATATAGGATCCACTGAAGGAAAATGTGCTCCAAAATGAATTTATTAAATCAGGTTAAGTGATTTCATCTTTACAAATGAAAGACTTCATCAGAACTAAGTTTTTCCACTCAAACATCCATATTTAAAGATAGAGCAATCACAGTTAATTTAAACAGGCATTCAATTAAATAATTAAATATTTAAAGGCAGATGCAATTATACATCCAAGAAAAACTCAACATATACCAACAGTAAAAAAGTTAAAAAAATACAAAAAAAAACTACTTATTTAAAAATGCTTAGGTTTGTAACAATTTTGTAAGACTTGTAAACCTATTTTTATAGCACTTTAAAAATCAGTTATAATTTAGCTTTTTGCATGTTGAATACAGGGAATAAAGAAATCATTTCATTAAGCCCTGGAGACTCACTAGCATTCAATCATACCTGCCAAAGCAGTTCCCTGTATTCAAGTACGTTTTTCTAGCTACCACCCCTAAGGTCTCTTTGAACCACTTCCAAAATCCCAAACAAAAAATTCTTGAAATTTCCACATGTAGCAGTGTGTTTAAAAAAGGGCATTGTTGACATTTTTATTTTTTATATAGTAAAGATGTTCATATTTCCTTATATACAATTTCCTCTCTGTTTTCCCACATTAAAACTTTTACAGGAAGAACAAAATGTCATAAATATATATATATATATATATATATATATATATATATATATATATATATATATATATATATATATATATATATATATATACTATTCCTTTTGTTTGGCAGTTGCCATTTTTGAAAAACAATGTATAACGAACATGTGAATATTCCATCACTATATTTGGCTCTGTGTAAATATAAGCATGTTGCTGACAATTGCCACATTTATGTGTATCTTCATTACCTGTTTTCTGGGTAGCTTGTTTCTCAAATAATTCTTTGATGTTGCTGGCTGTTTTATATACTACACAAGGGGAAAATGTGAACTTCTTGGGGATGAAAACTCTAATAGTATTTCAGTTATCCCTAATTATTTTGATGACACCATCATTCAAAGGGCCACATTGTAAAATAAAAGCTTGGGTAAAATCCCTGTCTGTTTCCAACCTATTCTTGTCCCCTCATTAGAATTGTGAGACCATATTTGATATAAAGTTTTTTGAAAATTGCAGTACAGATTGGATCATATATATGGCTTCCTTTAGCTGTCATGCATTTTACATAGGACAAACATCTAGACTCCTCAGATTATGCATTGCTGAACACCTTAGTGATGTCAAATGGAAAAAGTTGAGCAATGCCCTTTATAAACACACTTTAAAACACACCACAGCAACATTTCATTTTACTATTATTGACAAAATAGTAGGTGACAGATCCAATAAATCTGGATGGCACTGTAAATTAAATGCAAAAGAGAAAAAAATGGATTGTAAAGTTAGGTGAACTGTTCCAGCCTGGTCTTAATGATTATTTATGATTAGGAACATCCATGAATATTTATGAGCTCACCAATAAAATCTTATGATTAATTATTTGTAAATGTATATAAGGACTTCAAGATGTTTTGGTAAACTAACACTGAAGAAGGCTAGGTTAATTCCACAGCTGAAACTGGTCTGTTGTTTGTTGTTGTTTTTTATTAAATTATTTACACAGCTCACAGTTGCTGTCTTTTGTTTTTGGCTTTAAAATATCAATCCCCAAGTGATTGGGCACCCCCTTTTGACAAACATACCCACTAACTTATTACTTTCATTAAGGAAACCGAAATCATCAGAAATCATTCATGATAACCTAATGACTTGTCCTTTTACTATACCCAATTTGGACTTCAGTGGGTAGTGCAGGAAACTGTTACTATATGTCTTCTTCCTATAAATGGTGGATGACATTTTGCCTATATTCTTATATAAATGATTATCCAAATAATTAATCCTATTAATCCCATAAGAATATGTACATTTCAAAAGGGAGATAGTGTTGTTAATAAAACCAAGAAATCTGTGTGTCCTGTTGGTACTCCCTGATTATAAAATAACAAATATCATCCAGGAAACTAAGATATAGTTGACAATGACTGAAAGACTGAGCTGAGAAAATATCTCTCCCTTTCCATGTGTACATCACTAAATTGGTATATATGGGTGTGGGCGATGCCACTCATTTGTTTATATATCTCTCCATCAAAAAATAAAAAAGTATTCTGTAAAACTGTCTACACACTAGACCTAATCAGTTTTATATCTTCAGCTATTAGGAACTCATATAAAAGCAAATTTTCTGTGAACATATCCAGCCTTCTTCAAAAGGGATAGAAGAAAATAAATCAGCAGCATCAATATTTCAAAATACTGTATAATAGCTTTGTTAAATAGATGGGGTTTAATCCTGTCAAAAAAATCCCATGATTCTTTGAAAATGTGCTTAAGTTGTTCAAGTACTGCTTTCAGTCTCCTGTCTACAAGAAAAGCAAAAGAATAAGGCTTGGATCCTTGGGCAGCTGCAGCTGTCCTTAAAGGAGGAGCTTCAATCTTCTTATGTATTTTTGGGATACCAAAATTACTTGGTATTTTCACTTGGGATTTAGACAAAAATTCATACATAATGTTATCAATATGTCCTTGCATCACCCAGTCATATAACATTGTCAGTTTTTTTGTAATTAATATTAACTTTGTTCCTGAAAGTTAAAGTATATTTGTGGTCATCCCCCAAGATGAGCGATAATGCTGAAGTGTAAAGAATGAAATCGAAAAGTACTACACCTCCTCATTTATCAGGTTTCATAACCCTGAGTGTCTCGTCTTCACTCTAACAATTTAGAATTTCTCTTTTACTTTCTGTTAAATTGGCATGCTTTTTAAATTTAGATTTCTCCTCATGAAACTGATAAATTTCAGAAATAATCACCCTCTCAAACTTGACAATGATGGGGTGAAGCGGGGGGGGGGGTAAAAGTATTTTCCTTCTAAAAGTTCCTACCTTAAAAGTCCCCTGAGGTCAGCAATTACCAACATATAGATCCAAGTTCAATTTACTAGTAAATAACTTGAATTGTAAAACAGCATCCAGTACATCAAAACCCCTAGTGGATATAAAGGAGAAAACTTTTTTGAACAACCAAAAATAGTTAGAGTTAATCTCACTGGTAGTATAATGTATATTTTGAAGCCCTTATAAGAATTAACAATACCAATGTATTCTTTAACAATGTCCCCATATATTCTCAATTCATTTTTACAGGACCAAGTGACAGGTAATTCTTGACTAATAGGCTGTATATTTTGTAGGACCTTATGTAATTTTGGTGTCCTCTCTTCCATCCCCAAGGTCCATGATTTATAAATATTTGGATCTGTGGTGGGTGGATTCCAAAGGGTCCCCTGAGTCCCTGTGATGATCAGTTTCTTGAGAATTTCTCAAGGTATGCACTTTCTTGGGTTCATGAATGTGGGACCTCTGAATGAAACCTGGACCTGTTCTACCAACCTCATTCATATCCTCTTTTTTAAAATCTGGTAATTTGTAGTCTGTATTTATACAGTATTGTAACTGTTCACTTTGTATTTTCTTGTTCTTTTAAATTTTAATGTCATCACAAAATTTATCTACCTTGAATGTTAATCTGTGATATTTATCTTTATAAAATTTAAATAACAAATCCTCACTCAACTTCTTGCTGAGTTCTTCCTCAGATTGTATTGAAACAGTCTTAGAATCATTAAACCTTAGAAACAGATGTCATTAATTCAATGTCATGCCTGTTAAACACGTCTATTAATTAATTGTAAAAAGGAGAGCAAACCCAACCCCATTTAGGAACTTATAACTTTGAAATCCCTGAGGTATAGTGTCTAAACAACTACACTCAGATAAATATGTATTCTTCAGTTAGAGATTTGTCAAAAGTCTTAAGCAAGTCTTCAAATGTAGGGCTATATCCCTCCGGGTTGTGTTGGATGACCACTTTAAAATCTTTACTTTGTTTTAACCAGCCTAAAAAGTTAAACAAAGTTTCATTGTCAAAAACTTACCTGAAGTTTGTGATCTAGAACTTATCAGAACCAAGACAAGAACATCTACAGTCATCTCTTCATATAATATATGCTTGAAATTTAAAGAACTGCTGGACAAACAGACTTTAATAACTGACCAAGAACTATCGTTAATGCATTTTTCTTTTCCTTTTTTAAAAAATCTTTCTTTTTGTAGTAGACACCATTGTAAATAGTTATTCTAGTTGTTGTTTATTAATATTCTTTTATATATATATATATATATATATATATATATATATTATTATTTTCATTACTGTACATTAATTGAGAAAAAAAAACAGTACCTTGAATTATCAGATGTTCTCCCTACTTTGGAATGTATCTGGTCCAAATTAGTGACTCTGCCGAGGGCCTGTCGAATTATTCACAATGTGTAGATTCTCCCCCAAGTTGGTCCTGTGCAATATCAAGCCATGAATTGGGGAAACTTTACTTGGTCTCCCATTTTGAACCATACTGCTGTAGGAAAGAGAATGGTTACAGTGGTCTAGTTTAGTGCAAATGCCATTCGCTGTTTGAGAATCAGTGTTGTAGTGAATCATCATTCATGCAACAACTGTAAACAGCAACTGGACTGGCTGAAAAGTTCCACTAGCTGGGTAAGTTCACCCTTGAGTGAATCCATTTCAGTGGAAAGTCTGTTAAGGTGTGTTTCTACATCAAGGTGGTAAATTCCGGAGGAATTCATATTTACTGAGTCCATGGAAAGGAAGGCTGTACATAAACACTGTACCAGCAAAACAACACAGCCCAAAGTGCAATAACAACCAATAAACTGAAAATATTTAACCCCCCTGGAAAGATACCAGAGACTAAGCCAATTATTGAAGTTAATCAACTTTTGTTTAAACTCTGACATTATCCTTGGTGAAGGCAGAATGCTTTTCAATGCAAGGAACATACTCACCTGAGACACATTTTCAGAGATATCAGTGATGTCTCTTTTCATATGGTCCAGGGAGGTATGTTTCAGGTCATTAACTACTAACAAACTACGATTACAGGTGAACTTTTGATTGGATGTTTTCCATATGGCCACTGTATACATTGGGATAAAATATCTAAGTCCAAACAGTTCGCAAGTAAAAACTGTGGCATTGTGTATGACATAAAAATTTTTGCCAATTGCAGCAGTGATTGGCTTGTAAATCTAGCCACATGCACTTGTGGATCTTTCTATATTGGCCAAACATCTCATCCCCTCAGGCTGAGAATCTCAGAGCATGTAAGTAACATTAAGAACAAAAAATCCAACAATGCACTATATAAACATTGCATTATACATAAATCAACTAAATTTACATTTATGATTATTGATGTGGTAAAGGGAAATAAATTAAATAAAACAGGCTGGCATTCCATTCTAGATTCTAAAGAGAAAAAATGGATTGTAAAGCTAGGTGGATTATTTCCACCTGGACTTAATGAGCAATTTTAAATGAACCAGTGAAGGTCTTGATTAATTAAGATGCAGGTATACAAACAGTAGTACTTGTTTTTATGTTCACACTGATGAAGGCTGTGTTTCTTACCAGCCGAAACCGGTCTGGTTACTTGTTTTTTATGCTGCATTAATTAAATTTTTTTTCAGGTCACAGTTTGCTGGCTCATTGTTTTTTTGGATGTACTTTACTTTGTGGAGCCGTGCAATTGCCTTTCGTGCAGGAGGACTTGTTTTGTGGTTACACTTGTTTCTGTATCCTGCTGGGGGCCTGTGGACCTGTTGCTGGCTGCATGATCGCATCTGCAAACACCTAATATGTTTTTTACCTTCTCTAGGTTCAGTTATAATGCTCGCTGATCGGTTTTGGATATACTTGGATATTTATCCCCTCCACGTTTTGATTACACTGTAGATGGATGTTGGATTTGTGTTTTTTTTGGGTTCTGTACATTCGATGTGGCTTGGCGTATTGGTTAACATATATGCGGCTAACCTCCCTTTCAAGCATTGATATTCAACTCTTCCAACATTGAACAGCTACTGTTTAGCCTGACTTTTTGTTTTTGACTGAAATATTTTTTCTATGTTTGGGACTTTAACAATTCAAGATTCATAGCTCAAGTGTTCGTATTCTATTCTTGTAACACTGAGCAGTTACTGTTTTGTCTGACTTTTTCTTCAGCTGGGGCATATTGTTTATATACTTTTTTGGGACTTATAATTTTCAAGTTCCATATTGGGACCCATTTCACCAAGTGGGAATGTATGTATGCTTCATTACAACTTTTGGCTATCAGAATTACCACGATTTTGATGAAGGAGGATGTCGAACACCATAGGGACTAGCGGTGGTATAGTCACATCATTTGGATTATCGGGCAGCTCTTTGGAACCTATCGCCAAGTCGTTGAATATTTTCTGACTGAATGGACATAACTATATGTTTTGTTTTGGCATTTTTTATTATCAGCATGGCTGGCTATTTATGTCTTTACTGTGTACGCTTATTGGCCCATTGGTGAGATCTGTCTTTTAATATGTTGTTACACTTTTAGGGCAATGTTGAAACAAGTTATTTTCAAGCTCTTACCAGGTATTTATGGGCCTGGTTTCTGGTTTTGACAAAATAACTGATTTTGATATTGTATCATCAGGATTACATCTTTGATTGCTAACAACTTGTTTTGGGGGTAGTGCAAATAATGCCTAGGGCAAATGTGCATGTGTAACAATGTAAATACCAATGTTGGGGAGTTTATAATATTAAAAATTAATGGACAGTTTCTCGCAGGTTATTGTCAAGCCTTTGGGGTTTTGTACTGATTGGACTCATTCATATTGTTCATTTATACATCATTACCTTATAACACTTCATTTTCAATATGGATGGCTAATTATGTGTTTTTCATATGGTTTTCAACAATATTAAATGTTTCCATCTGACTGGGCCTATTAGGGTTGATTACATAGAACTTTTTGGACATTGCCTTTTTTACAAATAGGCTTGGCATTGTATAGGCTTACAATAGTATTTATTTAGCTTTACCTAATATTTTTAGGATCTAAAATCTTTTTTATTCAAGGCTTTCTAAGTCAGGTGGTAAGGCTTTAGAACTGCTTTCATTTTATGTGGTTGCTATTTATATATTTTTTTCCAGCTGGTCTTGGTGCTTATTAATACGGTGATCATTTATTATATAGGTTTGGCATATAAGGATCTTGGATTGTTTCATTCTTATTCAATTTCAATAGATTACTTTTTCTAAATTCATAGCTTAGTCATTTATACAGTTTCTGCACACACTGTACAGTTTTGGAACTGACACTAAGTTGTCCGGATTCATGGTACATTTATTATTTTTTATTTTTATTTTTTCAGAAGGTATTACTTCATATTGCTGCTGGAGGGTTCACTCTGACTATATGAGTTCCTATATTGTGTTTGGGACCTTGGTATAGTGGTGACTGCTATTGCTTCTGTTTAGAATTGTATAATTGTTGATTTTGATTTGTCAGCTTTCAAACCATTATCATTATTTTGAACTTGATGGGTAATGATTTTTCCTCAACATCTCCGATAATGGTTCAATGTTTTCAGTCACCAGTATATGGATAGTGGAGCATAGCTTTAACTTAATTTTTGCCAGGTTTTGGCTGAGGTTTTGGCTATTATTGTTCCTGTTCAGTGTGTGAATGGACTGAACACAGTTAGTTGATATTGGCGTAGCATTACTTGGTTTGTGGTAAGTGCTATCATTGCCAATATCCACTTGTGTATATGGTTCTGTGACCAATAATACTTTGAATAAGTGGAATACTGTTTGATCTTGATCTGTTATTGTTATAGGTTTATAGACCCTGCATTATATTCATTGCAAGTTTACAGTATGGATTTAATCAGTTTGATATCTGGTTTGTCAGCTGACAGAGAGAATCTTGGGGTATTTGGTTTTGGTACAACAACCAATAATGGCAACAGTAGTGCATCCTTGGGTCCTGAGGCTAGCTGTGGATTGGCTTTTGATCAATTGCACAAGCATATGAGGTCATTAAGGTCACACGTATGGCACTCCAAGCTCTTCATGGCCTATATGGCCAAAGGTATCACACCTAGAGGGCTTAGGATTAGAATACAGCCTCATGTAAGTGAGGCAGATGAGGAGCTCAGTAGTCAGTGGGAAGCCATCCAGCAGCAAGCTACCATGTCTTTTGTTGTGGCTTTTTCCAAGTACCATGATAGAGTGGTTGATCGTGAGATCAGTGAGGTTACAAAACTCTGTAGTGAACTTCAGAAATTTGAAGGAGAATCCTTCTTTACCAGAAATTTGAATAAGGTGGCCACTGATTTAATCAACCTTGAGGAGCAACCCAAAGCTAGGAAAATCAAAAAATTCCAATGAGATCAGTTAGACTATCAGGGTAGTAACACATTTAGTAATATCAACAAGCAAGTTAGATTTATGCAAAGCCAATCCAGAACTCCAAAAAGAAAAAGGCCCAGATCTATTCTTAAAAAAAAGTCTAGTTGATAATGGATCATCTACTGATGATCTATCTTCTTGTACAGATAGTGACATGCACCTGGCATCAGATTTACCAACCCCTAAAAGGACACAGGGATTTGTCCCTTTAGGCCAAGATACAAATGAGGGGGTGGGGGGACATAGGAAAAATCAACAATATACAAGGTCTCTTGAGACTAGCAATACAGAAGTAAATGAAAATGTAAATGTTTTGAACTTATCCGATTTCAGTTTGTCAACAACTCACATGTCCATTTTGAATAAAAGACTGACTTTTATTCCTGGCTTTGTGGTCTCTGAAGATTTTTTGACACAGGATGTAATGTCTTTTTGTAGAATACTCAGTCTTAAGTTGCAATTTGGTGATAAGGATGATACCATTGACAATGATACATTTATATATCATAAATCAAGATATATTCCCCCTATGCATCCTATAGTGCACCAGTTTCACAGCAGTGTTTTCAAAGATCTGCACTATCAAAGCTCTGATATTCCATTTAAACCCAATAATTTGTCTCTGGCTGAAAAGGATGCACTTATAGAGTTATAGAATAACAAGGATATTATCATCATATCTGCTGATAAGGGTGGGGCAGTAGTAGTAATGAATTGGTCAGAATATGATAATGAGGCCAAAAGACAGCTTCTTAATAGACGCTATTATTCAGAAATGTCCATCAACCCCACCTTTAGATTCAAGAAGCAAATAGATGATTTTTTGTTAACTGCTAGGGACGAAGGTATTATCACTGATAGGGTTATGCAGCAACTGATGAGTCATGATTCTGCTAATCAATACATTTATTTTCTACCCAAAATACACAAAGATCCTGTTCATCCACCTGGAAGACCAATTCTTTCAGGAAAAGGATATATTACAGAACCTTTGTTAATTTTTCTTACTAAGTATCTGAAGCCTTTGCTACATTGGGTACGTTCTCGTCTACAAGACACCACAGAATTCCTCAAAATTATTTCTGAAACCCAATTGGAACCAGGATGGCTTATGTGCACACTCAATGTTAGTGCTTTATATACTAACATCCCTCATCAAGTTGGGCTGGAAGCCAGGTTATTGGTTGCAGGTGGCTGATTTATATCAGGCTGATTTCAACAACTTTCTTGTAGGTCTTGCAGAACATGTCTTAACTAATAATGTCTTCTTTTATCAGGATACTTGCTATTGGCAAACCAAGGGTACAGCTATGGGGGCATCATTTGCCCCCATTTATGCTGACCTATTCATGGCATTCATTGAGGAACAAATCATTTATGATAGTAGCCATAATATTTTCCTGGATGAACTTGACATTTGGAGATGCTATTTGGATGATTGCTGGATGGTATGGAGGACAGATGTGGATTACTTGTTGGAATTTACATCCTATCTGAATGACAATAAATGGGGCCTGCATTTCACAGTTAACCATCATGTAGATACCCTCACTTTTCTTGATGTACTGATCAACAGATTACCTGATCATACTTTAAGTACGCAGGTCTATAGGAAGTATCCACAATTCAACACTGTCCTCCATGCATCTAGCTTTCATCCCCTCACATAGCAAGAAATATCCCCAAATCACAATATATATGAAAAAGGCATATTTGTTCTCAGGAATCCACTTTTCAAGAACATAGACAGGACTTGACTAGCAGATTCAAGTCCAGCGGATATCATATGGGACATGTTCTGCAGGGCAGCAACTGGGCGAATACATTGAAAAGGGAGGATCTGTTGACTTATAAATCACGTGAAGAACGGAACCCACAACCCATTAAATTTTTCACCATATATGCGAGGAATTCAGATGCACTTATTAATAGCATATACAGACACTGGAACATATTACAGTGTGACCAAGATCTATTGAATATGTTACTGGATAGGTGTCTGTTTTCATTTCGCAAAGGTAAAAATTTGGCATCCTGTTTCAATCATTACAAACATTCTCATGACAAAAGTTGGTCTCAAGTGACACAAACTACTATTACAGGTGAAACTTTGATTGGATGTTTTCCATGTGGCCAGTGTATACACTGTGATAAAATATCTAAGTCCAAACAGTTCACGAGTAAAAACTGTGGCATTGTGTATGACATAAAATTTTTTGCCAATTGCAGCAGTGATTGGCTTGTATATCTAGCCACATGCACTTGTGGATCTTTCTATATTGGCCAAACATCTCGTCCACTCAGGCTGAGAATCTCTGAGCATGTAAGTAACATTAAGAACAAAAAATCCAACAATGCACTATATAAACATTGCATGATACATAAATCAGCTAAATTTACATTTATGATTATTGATGTGGTCAAGGGAAATAAATTACATAAAACAGGTTGGCATTCCATTCTAGATTATAAAGAGAAAAAAATGGATTGTAAAGCTAGGTGGATTATTTCCACCTGGACTTAATGAGCAATTTTAAATGAACCAATGAAGGTCTTGATTAATTAAGATGCAGGTATATAAACAGTAGTACTTGTTGTTATGTTCACGCTGATGAAGGCTGTGTTTCTTACCAGCCGAAACCGGTCTGGTTACTTCTTTTTTATGCTGCATTAATTAAAATTTTTTTCAGGTTGCAGTTTGCTGGCTCATTGTTTTTTTGGATGTACTTTACTTTGTGGAGCCGTGCAATTGCCTTTCATGCAGGAGGACTTGTTTTGTGGTTACTCAGGTCATTAACTCCCAAATGGACTGTGACAGAATCATTCTGGTACATGTAGTGTCGTGACTTGAGTGGGTGTGTAACTTGGCAGATCTTGGTTGCAAATAAGCAATTTACTGTTATCACCTCCTTGTTCAGTCTGGTGAGTGGGGCATCTGTGTGCCATACAATGGGGCCTCCTATGACAAAAGTCCTGCATATGTGTTTGCTTGCTTTATGGATTTTTCTCTGGGGAGGGGTCTATGGGTATAGATGTATGTGTGGCGTTCGTTGTTGATTTTGGTGAGTGCTTTAGAGATTGCTGAGGATAGGCATTACCATTTATGGGCTTAGGAACTCTTTGAGGTTTGGGAAGACTTGGATGCAATATGTATGTCCTTGGCAAAATAAAATTCAGGAGGTACAGATTTCTTGCATTAAGAGTTTGAGTAGTATGGCCTTGAGTAACGCCTTAACACTAATTATCTGAAATGTACATAGATATCACACACATCTATATCTATATCTATATCTCTTATATATCTGTATTTGTATCTCTATCTATATCTACATCTATATATGTCTATCTATCTATCTATCTATCTATCTATCTATCTATCTATCTATCTATCTATCTATCTATCTATCTATCTATCTATCTACACAAGAACATACATATCCATAGGACATTTGTACAACAGGGATAACCAAAGGTTATTAGAAAAAGACATTGATCAGTGTAAGTCAATGTAATCTGCTCAGAAATAGCTAACATTTTATGGTGAGACATGTCATTTGCTACTGTTTGATGGATTACTGATAGAAATGTGTAAAATATCACTCTTAGTGCTGTCTAAATATGACAGGTGCCTTGATGCTGTGAGTAGTCTGTGGCAATGGGTAATGAGTAAGTCCATAGTACTGACCACAATAATTTTAATAATACTCAAACCCATGACTTAGTATTTCATAAACTGACTACCACACCCTCACAACAAATGAATATGGTTATAGGTGTTATTACTATAACACAGGAATCAATGCCACAATCCACAATCCAGAACTAAAATATTGCAACACTGATGTGATCTTATACTCATGACCCATACTTCAGTTAATACATTGCATGAAACTGACAGGTGTCCATTTGTCAAAATATGTGATTTCATGTTACACTGTGATGCAACAGCAATGAACAAGTTACAGGAGAGATAACTTCAGAGCTAAGGAGAACCATATTCATATGGATGCTTTGAAGACATATGGAACATACCTTTTTAAAAAAATGGGCAAAAACAGACAGAGCTGAGGCATGGAATCTAGTAGTAGCTGACATAACTGCAGTAGGAGGAAGGAACCCCACATTGGCACAGCACATGCAAAGAACAAATGATGTGATGGGATGTGCCAAAACAAAAGCTAGGCAGAATGCAGCTACCCACAACAGCACTGGTGGTGCTCCTTCTGCACTCAGACTTCTAACACCAGATGAGAAGCACCTTGCTCATAGGTTCATAGGTTGGTACTAGGCTATCGGCCCTAGGCCCTATACAAGCATAGCCATACCAATTCCCTGGCTATTTCTTCCCACAATATTTACTCCCCTGGACCTCTGTCTAGCAGGGCGACTGACGTGATCCCTGGGGTAAATTTCCTATCTCCCATCCAGTCATCAAGGTTCCTTTTGAAGAGGGCTCATTAAGGGATGATGATTTGGATGCAGATGAGAATGTTGGAATCATTGCAGATGGTGCTGACACAAGTACTTTCAGATCCCTGCAATAACCGCAGTCTGGCAATGTGGATGGTTGCTGTAGGTCATTTCCCTACATTATAGTACTATGTATTTGGCATGGCATAGTCTACGTATGTCTAATTTGTATGCTTTATCATCAGGTATACCATTTATGTCAGCTGCAGCACAACATCTACAGGCAAAGGATGGTAAGTAAGGGTACTTTAATTAGATGTTAAAATAATTCCCCCTGTTACAGGTCACATTCGTGGCATCTTCACATATTTCTTCACAGGGTCAGCAGCACAAACGACCTCACCCTATGTCTTTCTGCAGTAGACTGATGTTGAAAGCAGGTGATCATGCCATGGCTGATGACGATAATGCCCTAACTCTAATATACATGACACTACTTGAGGTCAATGGCACACGGGTGCTACGTCTACTGGCAGGGCCCTCTGCATAACAGCACATCAATAACTCATTAGTCAGTAACATAATCAGCAGAAGGAGGACATGTCATTACAGTGGTGGAGGGGATTGGGCACCACACATCTCAACACTAGTTTCTTGTGCACAGCCTAAACCTCTTGATAAGAAGACTAAGCATTCAGAGGAAGTAATACCCACTGTCACACCTGCAGACAGAGGTACTAGCTGAAGACATACATCACAGTCAGTTCCAGAGACATGTAAGGTCTTAGCTGCCCAGCAGCAGATGTACTGTGACATAGTTCAAGCTCAGGCTACTGCACTGAGAGTTAGGTACAAATGGTTAGGGTACTGCAAGGAATATGTGAGTAATTTCACCAGTATATAGGAATAATAGAGGTTATGGACAATGCCATGATGATTCTCATGTGCAGTATGGTTGCACACATAGCATCCATATCAGCCTCCATGTGCACACTTGTAATGGCTTACCACTCACACTTGGGGAACACGTGGCATAGCCTTAAAACTATCCATGTGAGTATTGGAGAAGTAAGTGGGACACCACATTCATCATCAAAGTGCTGCTTGTATTCTTGTGGATATCCAAAAGAAAATAAGAAAAATGCATCCAGGGCTTGACAGACTTCCGCAACACATGGTGGAACCCCTAAGTCAAAGTCTATGTCCCACAGCACAGTAATGTCAATGTCAAGGGTTTCTCCTGCATCCAGCAGATCCCTTCATTGGAACAACTCAGTATTAGACTTGCCTGTCAGCAATTGCTCTCGATCCATATTATTTACATGTAGAAACTGGAACTTAATTTGCAATGGTGAGGCTGTATCATGGGGGCCTAAAAGGGAAAATATAACAAAAGAGGGTAGATTTGTGAAGAAATGTATGAAAATATTTGGTGTGAAAGATACAAATTTAATAGGAAGTCAGGCAGAACTTACATATTATTCCTCAAGGTACAATAACTAGGCTAGACTGGGTAGAAATTATATTTCACAGAAGCATATGCATTTAATTGATAGCTGTGATACACAACACATCTAATAACTATTTCAGATCATGCGCCAATAAAAACTAAGATAAACATGCAAGGTAATGAAGAAAAAGTGAGACCTTGTTACTTTCCCACTTATATGTTAATATGAGAGGAATTCATAGGATAATGAGGGAAACATACTCACAAGCAAGGAAAGTGTATTGAACAGATGGAAAGAGTACTTTGAGGGGCTGATGAATGAAGAGAATGAGAGAGAGAGAAGGTAGGATGTGCGGATAGTGAATCATGAAGTGCAGTGGATTAGTAAGGACGAAGTAAGGATAGCTATGAAGAGGATGAAGAATGGAAAGGCTGTTGGTCCAAATGACATACCTGTGGAAGCATGGAGGTGTTTAGGAGAAATGGCAGTGGAATTTTTAACCAGATTGTTTAATGAATTCTTGGAAAGTGAGAGGATGCCTGAGGAGTGGAGAAAAAGTGTTTTGGTACCAATTTGTAAGAATAAGAGTGATGTGTGGAGCTGTAGTAACTACAGAAGGATAAAATTGATCAGTCACAGCATGAAATTATGGGAAAGAGTAGAAGAAGCTAGGTTAAGAAGGGAGGTGATGATTAGTGATCAGCAGTATGGTTTCATGCCAGGAAAGAGCACTACAAATGCGATGTTTGCTCTGCGAGTGTTGATGGAGAAGTACAGAGAAGGTCAGAAAGAGTTGCATTGTGTCTTTGTGGACTTAGAGAAAGCATATGACAGGGTGCCTAGAGAGGAGTTGTGGTATTGTATGAGGAAGTTGGGAGTGGTAGAGAAGTATGTAAGAGTGGTACAGGATATGTACAAGGGTAGTGTGACAGCGGTGAGGTCTGCGGTGGAAGTGATGGATGCGTTTAAGGTGGAGGTGGAATTACATCAAGGATCAGCTCTGAGCCCTTTATTATTGGCAGTGGTGATGGACAAGTTGACAGACAAGATCAGACAGGAGTCCCCATGGACTATGATGTTTGCAGATGACATTGTGACATGTAGTGAGAGTAGGGAACAGGTTGAGGAGACCCTGGAGAGGTGGAGATATGCTCTAAAGAGGAGAGGAATGAAGGTCAGCAGGACTAAGACAGAATATATGTGTGTGAATGCGAGGGAGGGTAGAGGAATGGTCAGGATGCAGGGAGTAGTGTTGGCAAAGGTGGATGAGTTTAAATATTTGGGATCAGCAGGTCAGAGTAATGGCGAGTGTGGAAGAGAGATGAAGAAGAGAGTACAGGCAGGGTGGAGTAGGTGGAGAAGAGTGTCAAGAGTGATTTGTGACAGACGAGTACCAGGAAGAGTGAAAGGGAAGGTCTACAAGAGGGTAGTGAGACCAGCTATGTTATATGGGTTGGAGACAGCAGCACTGACAAAAAGGCAGAAGTCACAGCTGGATGTGGCAGAGTTAAAGATGTTAAGATTTGCACTGGGTGTGATGAGGGTAGACAAGATTAGGAATGAGTATATTAGAGGGTCAGCCAAGGTTGGATGCTTTGGAGACAAAGGCAGAGAGGCGAGATTGCGTTGCTTTGGACATGTGCTGAGGAGGGATGCTGGTATATTGGGAAAAGGATGCTAAGGATGAAGCTGCCAGGTAACAGGAAAAGAGGAAGGCCTAAGATAAGGTTTATGGATGTGGTGAGAGAGGACATGCAGGTGGTTGGTGTGACAGAGCAAGATGCAGAGGACAGGAAGAAATGGAAATAGATAATCCACTGTGGTGACCCCAATGGGAACAGCCGAAAGAAAAAGAAGGTAATATAAAATATTTGAGAGTTATGAAGGAAGATAGAAATTTCATCGAAACAGATTACCATTGAGTGGTATAATGAAAATGGAGTTTAATATAGGGTAGAAATAAAATAGATAGAGTTATTTAGGGTGGCTGACAAAGATTAAAATATTGAAGAATAAGAGGTGTCTCATAGAACAAAAAGAGCTCCAGAGCACAAAAATGTTTAGCCCAACGACTTAAGCAACAGAAAGAAGACAGGGCTGTTTCCAGACTTAGGGAGCCTCTGATAAGAAAAACTGCCAGAGATCCTATAGAAGCATTAGAGATATTTCAGAAGTTTTGTAAAAATTTGTATAAAGGTGATGAATGTGGGAACCAAGAAGCATCACAAATGGAAATATTTATGGAAGACTTAATTATGCCAAGATCAGAAGAAGATGTGGCTCTACAGCTAATCATTAATGTAGAAGGACATGAGATAAAAATGGTGCTGCGTAAGCAATCTGCAGATGTCATGTCTGTGGAAGTCTGGAAGTTAGGAGGGAAGAAAGTGATAAAGATCAGGAAGATTTTGCTTGATAGTATTTTAAAAAGAGGCAAAGCACCAGCATCTTGGAAAAAAATGTGCAGGCTGTATTATTCAAAGAGAGTACAGACCCATCAGAACCTGCTTCATATAAACCCATTTTAATTTTAAACCATGATTATAAAGTTTTTATGCCCATATTATTTATTTTATTTATTTATTTAACATTTGCCTACCAAGAAAGTCCGACTGGACACAAACCGTTTTTAAGCAGAGGCCCAGGAAGAAAAGCTCCATGAGTAACAATAAATTTTAATGCACACATTACAATAATCAATAAAGTATAAAGTATGCAAAATGTAGTATATATAAGAAAATACACATTTGTTACATTGTAACAAAACCTGGGCTTTGAACATAGCTAGTACTATTTGTAAAGTATGACTTATGTCAAGATATAAGGTTAAGACAAGTTGATAGGAATAAAGGATTAAACACCAGGGAAGAAGTTGGATATGGCTGGAGTATACTGTCTATCTAAAACAATGGCAGATTAGTCAAAATTGATAGATATGGATCAATGTGGTATTGTGCATGGGTGGCAAATATTGACCCAGGGGGAAGCAGAATGTAAGCAAATAGCACTATTGTTAGTGGGTCTTGATGCAGAGAAGGCATTCAACAGAGTAAGTTGGGATTTTATGAGAAGGGCAATGGAAACATTTTCATTCCCTGATACAATCATAACTTTAATTAGGATGGTATATAAAGGATTCAAGGTAAGAATTAAAACGGGAGGGCCCCCCTTTGAAAAGTTCTGCTTGAACATAGGAAGCAGGCAGGGGTGGCCTCCTTCCTCCTTGTCATTTGATTTACATTTAGAGCCATTGGCAAAGAAAATAAGTGACTGAAATTCAAGATATAATTGGTAGAGTAATCAAGAAAAGTTATCTTTATTTGCAGATGATATTATTTTGTACTTGAGAAATCCAGATAAGGACATTGTGGAACATTCTAACACAGTTTTGGTTCTTTTTGGGATATACAGTTAATGAAGATAAAACAAAGGCTGTAGCCATAGACTATGTATTCACAATAAGATGAAGTATTTAGGAGTATGCACTAAAAAGGCTTTCTTTTGTTATGGCAGCGAAACTGGTAGCTCTTGTTTATCGATATAGATAGCAAGATGCAAGTAGTGAAAATGCTTGTAGTTCCATTAGTTTTACATACAGGTCAGGCATATTTTTATCAACCAGAGGATAAGTTGTGGGCAATAATTAATACAAAGTTGAAGGGATTTATCTGTGAGGAGAAAAGGGCAAGACTTAAGTGGTATACGTTGATCCATCCAATAGAATAAGATGGTTTGGGGTTATCTGACTTGAAAGGATATTTTAGAGCTGGGAGTCAAGGCTGATATGTATAACACAAGCAGAAGGTTATAATTCAGAGTGGAAAGGGATAATGATGAAGCGGTGTGTTCAAAATATAAGGAGAGAGTGTGGGATTTTGGATGCAAATCTTTAAGGAGAATAATAGCACCCATTTAGAATATTATATTATATTCATGAAAGTATTCTAAGAACTAAGCCAACAGACAGAGATTTTGCCTATAGCATAACTGCAAGTAGGGGTACAGAAAATGTATTTATTTATTTATTTACATTTGTTAAATGGGCAAGAAAGAGATGGATTTTACTGGAGAAAACTAGCAAAGGAACCAAGGTACTGGAAGCAAATAACTAGAGAAAAGAAGGAAAGGTAATAGGGTGGGATGAGTCCAAGAAGACATTTGTGCTGCACTTTGGAGGCTGCATTCCTTGTTATATACTGACATAAGAGTATAGACAAAGGAAAAGGATACGGAAAACCCAAGTGAAAGACCTGCTTTAGTTGAAATTTAAATTGAATC
>NC_056733.1:1204003484-1204005984 GCF_019279795.1 Protopterus annectens | reverse complement strand
CTGTATATATAACTTCTCTTCAAACGCAAATACATTGCTGGTCTTTGGAACAGCATCTGAAAAAGGTTCTATTAGGAGCCCTCACATTTTAAAGGACACTCAGCACTTTATAAGTTTGCTAAACTGACATCAAAATATTAGAGAAGAAGGGAAGAATATGTAATGGTTACCATAGACATTAAGAATTTATTTATATCAATACCGAATAAATATGGTTTGGCAGAACTTAGAGACAATCTTAGAAAGGCCAGTGACTATGAAGAGAGGAAGACTGTACTTATATATCAACTGATGGAAATGATGCTGACCAGTAATGTCTTTGTGTTTGAAGATAAGCTAGATATACAGCAATGAGGAGTAGCTATGGGGACCCCATGCGCCAATAGTTACAAAAACATAGTCATAGTATTGGTACATTGGGAAGATTAAAAAGTGCTCAGCAATAATCCTTTTGTATCTCACAGAGATTTGTCGATGATATATATATATATATATATATATATATATATATATATATATATATATATATATATATATGTATATTCTCTGGGAGAGTTTTGACAGGAACTTAGAAACCTTTCATGGGTACTTAGACGATACAACAAACCTTCTTAAATTTACACTGGACTATAATTTGTCCTCCATACATTTTGGACATATGTGTAAAGCAGGTTGAACAGGGAATAACGGATACCACTTTGTTAAGGAAAGAATGTTGAAGAAATAATATTCTACCAAGATTGAGTATGCATCCTAGATATACACATGAAAACATCCTGAAAGGACAGTTCTTAAGAATGTTCTGATTACATTCTAATGATGTTGATTTTGAGAAAGCTATGCAAGATATGTACCTACAGTTTCAATGACGTGGATATAAGAACAAGAAGGTATATAAAACACAAGCTTATGTGAAGTGGAAGAGGAGTAATGAAGGGCAACCCTATATATTGAGAGAAGGAAGAGACAATGAGGATGTTGCAGTCCTGCATGAATCAGGAAGAAGGTGTAAGAAGATAGATTTAAGAATGACTTTAACCTACTCAAAGGACAGTAGGAACATTTCTAACATCATAAGGAATTACTGGAAGATTTTGACCTCTCATGATGAACTTAAGCAGATAGCAGGTGAGGCACCAAAATTTGCATTTAGGAACAACAAGAATTTAAAACAATGACTATGTGAAAAGGGATCGTCTCACCCCAGAGTTATTTCAAAGAGAAAGGGGACTTTTTCTTGTCAAAGATGTACTATATGTAAGCACATTAACACTGAAGAGAAATATATTAATCCGACAAATGGTAGAATATATTATAATAATTTTTATGTGGACTGCATGACCAGGAATATAGTTTACCTGGCATCCTGTGAATGTTGTAGTGGTTTTTACACAGGAATAAACCACTAGACAATTTAATGAAAGAGTATCCAAACACCTGAGTGACATCAGATTAAAGGACTATACGAATCCCTTACCAAAGCATATACATGACAATGAAGGACATTATTTTATATTTAGGGTACTGCAAGTGTTGTATGATACTTTGAGAGGAGGTGATCTGGATAACAAAGTGGAACTAAAAGAGATGTATTAGTTAGGCAAGCTTCAAGCCCATAAATTTCTGGGTTTAAACAATAACTATCCAATTGGACCAGCCTTGAAGGGGCATAGGTTGAGTCTATGTGTTTGATTGGATAACCACAACTTGAAGCCGGTAGGTAGATAGAGAAGGAGTTAGCTGAAAGTGACAACCTGATTGGTCAATATTTTTTTTATGTTTCTCATGGAGAGAACTTTATTAGATATTAAGAAGGGTCATTTAGATCTGAAAGCGCTAATCTCCTTAATTATTTTATGTTTTTACAATAAAAATAGTTTTTTATTTAAGAGAGCTGCACTCTTTTTTTTAAGAGTCCTGGCTGAGACGACTGCTCTGGTTTTACTTTTCATTGGATTTTTACTGCAACATTTTTTGTAGTGGGCGTCCTGGTTTTATATGCTATTTAGGGATATATATATATATATATATATATATATATATATATATATATATATATATATATACATATACATACATATAAATAGATAGATATAAACACACACACATGCACACACACAGATATATATATATATATATATATATATATATATATATATATATATATATATATATATATATAAATCAGAACAAAAGTGTGCACTTTATTGTTTTTTTTTTAATTTTTTGGCATGGAAGGATTTCTAATACCATAATGGTGATAGACTCTATTTCTAAGTCGAAGTATGATTAAAGTTTGTGAAATTTGTATTATTTTAGTCTTTGATGTTAGCCAAAGATGTTGGGCAGGATTCACGAAGGCTTGCATGGAGTGTAAGAGACGTGCAACACTCCATGCAAGCCTCGCGATCCAGGAACAGCCCTAAACTCCATGTAAGAGACCAGCTGAAATGTCTCTTACACGGACTGGGCATGGACATGCTAAATACCTCACTTGCTT